>NC_065445.1:198924185-199228351 GCF_917563875.1 Diabrotica virgifera virgifera | reverse complement strand
CGATGAAACTTGTAGAAAAAGCGATGAGAAATTTGAAAGTGTTTCTCAAGTAATAAAAGACGTTTGTAGACAGACCGACGAGAAATTTGAAGAAGTTTCCAGAACATTCGATAAGATACAGAAAAGTGTAGACGACAATAAAGAAATGCTAGAAGAGAAGATCAAACAACTAGAGAGCATGATAACTGATACAAAAGTACAACCATCAGTTAATGCAGTAGCTTTAGATCTTGTAGTGAAGGATGAAACACCGAGAGACGAAACATCGCATCATATGAGATTTAAATTACCACCATTCGATGGGAAGTCCTCTTGGTCCATATACCTTAGACAATTCGAAGCTATTGCGACCGCCAACCATTGGACCGAACAAGAAAAGGCTGTTTCCTTGACTGCTGCTTTGCGAGGTGATGCTGCAGATATATTAAGATCAATTCCTAAGGGTCAAGAAAAATGTTACCAGACCTTGTTCACTCGTCTAGAAAAACGCTATGGAGATGCCCATCTACAACAAGTATACAAAGCACAACTGAGAAATAGAAGTCAACGAGCAAGTGAGAATCTGCAAGAATTTGAAGCAGATGTGGCTCGTGTGGTGCGGTTGGCTTATCCGGAGGTGCCAGACAGCGTTTTAGAAGAAATTGCGGTAGATACCTTTGTCAATGGGCTGAAAGATAGTGAACTACAGAAAGCTTTACGACTAGCAAGACCGAAAGTTTTAGATGAAGCACTTGCTATTGCATTGGAACACGAAACGGCTAGTCAAACTTCACGAAGCCATAGAGTAAGAACCATTGAAGAAAGTGACGAACACAACGATGAACGTCTGGAGGAAATGATACGGAGAGTATTGAGTAATCAGATGCCAAAGAGACGCGAGCCTAGATGTTGGAATTGCGGAGACGTAGGCCACATTCGACGTAATTGTAAGAAGATCGTACAGCCGTCGGAAAACTAGAGCGGGTCGACACCAAGGGGCAACTGCCGACCTCGAGAACTAGAGCCCCCATAGTAACTGTCAACCTTACGTCCTCCGGTGGAATCCACAACTTATACATCGAAGGTCGTATCAATAATAGATGTAGATCATTTTTGGTGGATACAGGTGCAACGAGAACTATCGCACGTCCAGATGTAGTACGAGACCATAATAAATTATCACCTGCAACAGTAAAGCTTAGAACAGCAACTGGTGAGCTAATTAATACATATGGCGAGGCTAATAATGTCAGTATCCATTGGCCAGACCACAGTTGAACATCAAGTATTAATTGCCGAGATCTCCGACGAGTTCATATTGGGGATGGACGTACTACGAAAAGTGGGGGCAATATTGGATGTTCAAAATTGAGTTCTCAGGATCAACGGTGAAGAGTTGCCCTTTCACGACGACAAAGAAGATGTCATCCGCTTACTAACTACATGCGACGTAACCATACCCGGTAATAGTGAGAAAATTCTGATGACCATGCTTGATGGACACTGCCGAGAGGGAAGTTTAAGGATGGTCGAAGATGTAGAAAATGTCGAGTTCCTAACGGCGAAAACTTTGGTAAAAGTTCGAGATGTCATCCCTGTAAGAGTTATGAATTTAAGGGAAACTGCTATTAAGTTAAGTAGAGGAGCTTTGATCGGACAGTGTGTTCCCGTGGCTTCAATTTGCTCTATGAATACCAATGAGAAATCATCAAAGTCAAAGTATCCAAAAGACCTTGTCGAGATGATCATTGAAAGATGCCAAGACCTTGACTATGAACGAACGGAAAAAGTAAGGTCTATGCTGATAGAGTATCAAGATGTTTTTGCTATTGATAAGAAGGATAAGGGCAAAACAAGCATAGTAACGCATAAAATAAATACCGGAGACGCTCAGCCAATCAGACAACGGCCTAGACGACTTCCATTTGCGAAAAGAGATGAGGCCGAAGAGATTATCAAGGATATGGACAAACAAGGAGTAATTGAACCATCGAACAGTCCATGGACATCACCAGTAGTTCTGGTAAAGAAGAAAGATGGTTCAACGCGTTTTTGTATCGACTACCGCCAGCTCAATGCGGTAACAAAAAAAGATAGTTATCCTTTGCCCAGAATAGACGATACATTGGATACTCTCTCCGGTTCTCGTTGGTTTTCCACACTCGATTTAAAAAGTGGATATTGGCAAGTAGATATGGAGCCAGCCGATCGGGAGAAAACCGCATTTTCGATAGGATCAGGGCTTTGGCAGTTCACGGCTATGCCGTTTGGTTTATGTAATGCCCCTGCCACATTTGAAAGATTAATGGAGGCCGTTTTAAGAGGTCTAACATGGAAAACATGCCTGGTTTACTTGGATGATGTAATTGTGGTTGGAAGGTCCTTTGATGAACATGCCAAGAATCTAATAGACGTCTTTCAACGATTGAGGGCAGCGAACTTGAAGTTAAGTCCGAAGAAATGTCACATGTTTCGACGAGAAGTTAAGTACTTAGGACATATTGTATCGAGTAATGGTGTAACAGCTGATCCTGAAAAGATTGATGCAATTAAAGATTGGCCAGTACCAAAAGATAAACATGAAATTAGAAGTTTCCTTGGCCTATGTACATATTACCGACGATTTGTCAAAGGATTTGCCAATATCTCCAAGCCCCTAACAAAGTTGACGGAGGAGGGCAAAGAATATACATGGAGTGAAGAGTGCCAAAAAGCTTTCGAACAACTACAAATGGCTCTGATCAGTGCACCGATATTAAGCTACCCGGGACAGGCAGGAAAATTTGTTTTGGATACCGATGCTAGCAACAGTGCTATAGGAGCTGTTCTCTCCCAAATCCAGGACGGACAGGAAAAAGTCATCGCTTATTTCAGCAAAGTCCTGTCGAAACCGGAAAGAAACTATTGCGTTACCAGAAGAGAACTGCTGGGTGTAGTGAAGGCTTGCGAACATTTCCATAAATACTTGTATGGCAGAAAGTTCCTTCTTCGCACCGATCACGCTGCTCTAAAATGGCTCATACAATTCCGTAATCCAGAGGGCCAGATGGCAAGATGGTTAGAACGATTACAAGAATATGATTACGAGATAGAACACAGGGCCGGAAGAGTTCACTCAAATGCTGATGCCCTTTCGAGACGACCATGCAGTGCGAATTGTAATCACTGTGCCAAATTAGAGGAACGATTTTGCCCCGTGAGACGAACCACCGTAATTAATGAGCAATGGCAGCCCCAACAGTTACAAGACGCCCAAGAAGATGATCCATGTATAAAAAGAGTATTGGATTGGATGCGGCAAGGTGAGAGACCTAGTTGGCAGAACATTAGTGCATGTAGTCCAGAAGTCAAGGCCTACTGGAGCCAATGGAATTGCCTGGTACTAAAAGATGATCTTCTGTACAGAACCTTTGAGAACGATGATGGTACAGAATCTAAGCTTCAGTTAATTGTACCTAAAAGTAAAGTGTCAGAAGTATTGCGTCAGTTGCATGACGGTACATCAGGTGGACACTTTGGTATTACGAAGACTCTGCAAAAGGTTCGAGAACGGTTCTATTGGGTGAACTGTAAAGATGATGTAAGAAGATGGTGCCGAAAATGTGAACTGTGTGCATCCGGTAATGGTCCGGTTGGTAAAAAGAGAGCACCCATGAGACAGTACAATGTTGGAAGTCCTATGGAAAGAGTAGCTATCGACATTGCAGGTCCATTTCCAGAAACCGATGCTGGAAATAAATACATCCTGGTAGCCATGGATTATTTTACAAAATGGACTGAGGCCTATGCATTACCAAATCAAGAAGCTGCTACCGTTGCAGAGGTACTTGTTAAAGAATTCTTTAGCCGATTTGGTGTTCCCTTGGAGATCCACTCCGACCAAGGGCGAAACTTTGAGTCAGCTCTTTTCCAAAACGTTTGTAAATTGATTGGTGCCAATAAGACCAGAACAACACCCCTGCATCCTCAATCAGATGGGATGGTCGAGAGGATGAACCGAACGATGGGTAAACACTTGTCCAAAGTTGTATCTGAACATCAGCGAGATTGGGACCAACACATTCATTTATTCCTGATGGCCTACCGCTCGGCCGTAAATGAAACTACAGGTCAAACACCAACCTGCCTGATGTTGGGTCGTGAAGTTCGGTTGCCCTGCGACCTAGAGTTTGGCTGCGGACCTTCCGAGGAACATGTTGCAGGCGAAGACTACGTTGACCGCCTGAAATTACGAATGAACAACATTCATGAACTTGCCCGACAACACATCCAGATAGCCAGTGACAGAATGAAAGATCAATATGATTCTCGATGCAAGAATGAAAGCTTCGAAGTAGGTGATCTTGTCTGGCTTTATAATCCGCAACGTCGTCGAGGCTTATGTCCTAAACTGCAAAGACAATGGGAAGGTCCATATGAAGTTAAGAAGAAAATAAATGACGTAATATATAGAATTAAGAAGTTGCCAAAGGGTAAACCAAAAGTTATTCACATAAATCGTCTTGCACCATATGCTGGCTCAAATGAAACAGAAGAAGCACGAGTCCTCCAACAGGAGATGAAAGATGTCGCACAGCCAAGTTTTAATCAATTTATGTCAAATTACGCAGCGAGAAAGAGTGCTAGATTCGGCGTGACCACAGAAGTTCAGCAAGATCTGTTTGGTGTTCCAGAAAACGTCTCTCTGGCCCACTGTGTTGCCCAAGACCTCGAGATGACTAAAGGAATATCGTCCGTATTCAATAGAAAGTTCGGCCGCCTGGACGAGTTAAGAAATCAGCAGCCTAAAATTGGAAGAGTACTGCGATTGGAAGATGGTCCTCGATCTTTGCTGTATATGGTGACCAGAAAGTCTTATACGGACACGCCAAGCTACGAGAACATATGGCGTGCTCTAACTAATTTGAAGAAAATCGTGTGTAATTATGACATCAAAAATTTGGCTTTACCAAAAATAGGCCATGCAGTAGAAAATCTGGATTGGAAGATTGTGAGAAGCATGCTTGAAGTGGTCTTCAGAGGAACTGGTGTACAAATCACTGTGTGTTGCATGAACCCGAAGATGTCGTACCCTTCAAAGACAGTAGACTGTTATTTCTTCTTGAAGGGTGTATGCAGAGCTGGAGAGTCGTGTAGATTCCGCCATCCTGGGCCTTCATTTAGAGTTGCTGATCGAGACGCTCAGATCTTAAGAGGGGAGCAGTGTAGCGGAAGAGAAATCTTGGCCGATCCCCGTATAACAGTAAACACCTCGAGAATGACGTAATCGGATGTGCTAGGCCTCGCCGGAGAATTCTGGAAGGTACGTCACGTAGGCGGAACAAGCCGATAGCTCGAGATGGGAGTCGATTGTTCCAGAATAACAACTGGGTATAAATACGGGCATATTTTGTGAATAAGTTTAGTGTATAAGATAAATTCGTCTGTAACTTATATAAATAAAGTCGTATATAAATTACGAACCGCTAGTTTTATTGTAATTAGAAGTAATTACACTAATCACGCTACATTAATTAATAGACTTTCAAACAAAATTTGTCAAAGTACTTTGTTTTCATTTGTTTTAAAGTTATACTCGTTTGAAGTTATAATTTTCTTAAGGGGGGGTATGGTTTGAAATATTTAATTTTTTTTTATTATTTCAAATAAAAGTTCATACTTTCAAGAATACACTCTGAAAATTTCAAAATAATCGGAGTAAAATTACCAGAGATACAGGGTGTTGAATATCTCTACCTTCGACTCGCTTTGCCGCGACTTCGCGCCAGCACGCTTGAGCGTAGTGAGAAACGTTAAACAACTGTTCGCCTTCTCTTTTGTAGATTATTCCTCGATTCAAAAAACATATTCCAATGTGCATCACTTTACGATTTGGCAGACAAATAAGAAGATGAAGATGCAGTTGTCAAAACTTTAAACGCATTTTTCTCAAAACTGCTTTTTCAAATGCGGTGGACATTGTAACTGAAAAACTACTAGGCCGATCGACCTGATATTTTGCACAGATTTTCTTTAGACATTTCATGAGGTAACAACGTCGAGATATTTTTCTTTTTTTGCTTATTTTTTGTTCAACAATAATAAATCTGTTGATTTTCACAAAATTTTTACCAACAATTTAATTTTTTTTATTTCTGAGTGATACCAAAAATTCAAAAATCATTAAAAATAAAAAAACTCGACGTTGTGACCTCGTGAAACTCATAAGCTAATAAAATCTTTTTGAATTTTTTGTTTCGTATGATCGAGTGTCGTGTTCTGATGTCCACCGCAAAATCCATTTTTTTGTGAGCTGCCTGTCAAAATTTGTCACCAATGGATTATTTTTCAATATTTTGGATTGAATTTTTTTCTAACGTATTCTTTGAATTGTACTTAATATGCGTATTTAATTTAAAAATAAAATAATTCTACCATAGCTTCGAAAAAAATTCACAAAAATGTGCTTGATATGTTGATTTCAAACCATACCCCCTCCTTAAATAATTTGTACATTAATTTGTTTATAAGGGTTTTTAGTAAACATTTATACTTTAATGAACAGTAATGTCAGAAAAACTCAAAAGAAACATTTTGAGCAAAAAGTTTTAATTGTGTTTTAATTTAATTAATTTTAATACCTCCAAGAACAGACTTAGTACCACCATGAAACTGTAAAAATTGCTCTAAAAAGCTATGTAGATGTAAAAAAAGCTGAGATTCCATGTATATCTCGATGCGGATGCATGAAAGAAAATGTTTGTAAAAATAGTATTAATAAATGATATCAACTTACTTTTTAGTTATACTTCTTGTCCTGGAATAAGAGAGATAAAGATTCTCATAAGTATTACAATACGTAGAAAATATCCAATATCGAACTGGGTCAAGATTGTGTAATATCGACTAACATTTACCTTGATTGTTTATTTAAATATTTAGTGTACGAATCTTTGAGCCACGGGTGCTGAATAAGCAACCCGTGTATTTGTAAAAATAACATAGTTCGATTGTCAAAAAGAATACAATGAAAAGATTAGAATAAACTTGGTGTTCGTCGAGGTAAGATGTTTCATTCTCCCTTAACTACTTAACATTGAAAAGAACCTGAAGATTAGAACCACTTTAGTTACCAGAAGTGTCCACATATATTACATGGCGGTCCAGAAGGTCTTTGTTAAGTAGTTATTGTACTTAGTTAAGTGTAATTTTTAAGAAGAAGTTAATTAAGAAATAAGAAGATGGAAAATAAAAGAAAAATTAAAATAAGGGAAACTTAAGTTAGAAAAATTAAAATAAGGGAAACTTAAGTTAGAAAAAGTTAAGTAAATCTAAACTAAAACAATGGGAGCGACGAGAAACTGGAAGAGAAAAAGAAAATTGGGGTAAAGTATCTATCCCCCATAGATATTATTAGCTGAAAGATGGAATTTGCGATGCCCACCAGACCAGACATTGGAGACACGTCGACATGGACGAAAATTGGGAATTCTGGAACCATGGAACCAGCCGACGCGGCGTCAGGAGGACGCACATCCACGAAATGGACAGTGGTGGACAAGGACAAAAGTACGTGATGTGTGAGTAATTTGACTATATTGTATTTATTGCTTTAATATTTCTCATATATTGCATATAGCCTAACATAAGAATAATTTTTATTTTGGAATGCAATAATTATTATTAAATTAGGTCATCAATTAAATTTTCGAGTTTTTACTAAGTACATATATAAATATATTCAATAATTTGGATTTAGATGGTTTTTGATCAACTACATTGATACTTGATATTAAGTTTTATTGTTAACGAAAATAAAATGTTATTTTGCAATTCTTTTAATAGAAAGAATGCAACTATTTGATGATACTATGATACGTAAAAATAATGATTTAATTTTCAATTTTTTTTCTATCAAGTAAAATATGCCATTTAAAGATTTTTATTTGTGCGAAGGTATATTTATATTTACATATTTTCAAATGTTGACGTTATTTGACCGTGAAAACACGGATAAAGAAATACTATGATAAGGAATTTTGCTGACAGAAGATATATACACGATTTAAAATTACGAATTGTATTATTATACACTAGAAAAAGGTGTAGAAACAGTTTTATAATAAAACAAGATACCTATTGAGAGTATAATCGAAAGAATTATTATTTGGATTATTTATAAGAAAAGGAAAGAAAATATTTTTAAGAAGTTGGAACAAAATGGAAAATCCAACATAATGGACAAGAATAATTTCGACGGAATATTGAGTTCCCGAATAAACTCAAGGATTAAGAAGCAAGATTTAGAGATTTTTTTTATTTACCGATGATATGACAAAGAAATAAAACCTAGAAAGGAAAAAATATAGCAAAGAAACTATGAAAAATTATGTAAGACTGAAATGATCGACAATTGATATGATTTTAAATGAATCGATTTTATAATTACAAAGAATATTATCCCATACAGTGACTAACGAAGATTCAAACAGCATTCATAGATGCAATCGGAATAAACTATGAATAATTTGACAAAACGAAAATTTAAGGACAAGTTAGTAAGATGTTAAAAAAAAAATGAAATACTGAATGACATAAAAGTTATTGATAAAATAATGAAGTACCTATCTAAGGAGACATTATTTTGAGACATATGCATATTATATATAAATATACTTTAAATTTTTATATTAGAAATATCTTTAAATATTTGAATGAATAATATAATTTATGTAAGGCTTTATAACAGGTATAACTAGAGAAATAGAGATAAGACTATTGTGTTGTGACGTAAAAGTGACTATACGCGTGAAGAAACTGAACTTCTATTTAACTAGTAACAAAAATTTAAATTAACTATTTAGGTGTTGTAGGTTTTTCTCATTAGTAGTTTTATGTAAATATTTTAATGGACGTCCAGACTTGCTATTAATTAGGTACTCAGCAATTGCAAGCTGAAATTTTCTTTATGTTTATAGGAGATTTTCATGATATTTCAGGAGATTTTCATTATTAGGAGATTTCCATGATATTTTTTCTAACAAAATATGGTCTATTTTTATTAACACTTTCTGTCGATTTTTTTTCATAATTGAATGCTGAATTGTTTTTTGATACCGACAATAAGATTTTTTATTTCAATTTTTTTTAAATATCGGTCGAATTTTGGTATAAATATGATTTATTGTTTTAAATGATGATGAATTAATGAGGTAACTGATTTTTATATAGTAGAAGCATAATTGATTTGAGACAATCTAGACGCTAGACAATAAAAAAAAAACAGACTCTTGTCAAGGAAAAGTACAAATTTAAGTTCGAAGATTTTAGCATACCCAGTTTTTGTTTTGAAGTAATCCTATTCTCAACTAAGGGGGAGCACTAGGTTCAGACAGGAATTTAGGGATGCGAGAAGTAGAAAAAGATTTTTTAAGCGCACAACTATCCATTTTGTCTTTTTGGAACTAACCTTCTCACGACTAAGGACGTGCAAAAGGACCGGAAGCAAAGTCAAGGGTATAAAGTTGCGGAAAAATACCCACCAAGTAGGTAAGGGTTAGAAAATGAAGAATTTTTAAAGTAAATGATATATAAATGAATAATTATGAAAAATGATATGAATATGTATGAAGGAAGATATTATATGAAATATGAACTAAATGATATAAAGAAGAAATATGAATAAGAAGAAGATTTATGTTTAATAGTACACTATGAAGAAAGTACTAAGTATAAAGAAAATAAAGAAAAATATTATTAGTGTGAAGTAGGTACCTGACAAGAAGAAAAAGAAAAAGTAGAAGAAAAAGAAGAAGAAAAAAGAGAGAATTTTTAAAAGCAGAATATGTAAAAATTTGAGAACATCAAAAGAATTGTCTTATAAAAGTCTAGTAACAGAATAAGAATTAAGAGAGTAAATTAAATTTTAAGAGTTTAAGCTGTAATTTCTTTTTAAATCTTTGAGTTAAAGTAAAGTATAAAATATAATTTCTGAGTGTAGAATTTCGCGAGTAATAAGAAAAGGAATTATGTAAGAATAGACAATATTTTACATTATCGAAGTTTGTGTTTGTAAATTATGTATATGTATTTATGTTTAGGTTTAATTTTTCAAGGTAATGTTTGTGTTTTATTGGCGTATAGAAGTGAAAGTGTAAAATAAGCAAACTTGTACATAGTTTCACTTTCATTTGGATAGGTCAGTATAATATGACACAATTTTGACGAAGTATAAAAAATATATTTGTTAGTAAACACACCGTAAAATTTATCCTTATACCAATTAAGATTTTTTTTCATTTCGTAAATCAGATAATAAAAAAAAATCTTAAAGAGAGGAAGGATGGTGTCCTGGAATAAGAGAGATAAAGATTCTCATAAGTATTACAATAGGTAGAAAATATCTAATATCGAACTGGGTCAAGATTGTGTAATATCGACTAACATTTACCTTGATTGTTTATTTAAATATTTAGTGTACGAATCTTTGAGCCACGGGTGCTGAATAAGCAACCCGTGTATTTGTAAAAATAACATAGTTCGATTGTCAAAAAGAATACAATGAAAAGATTAGAATAAACTTGGTGTTCGTCGAGGTAAGATGTTTCATTCTCCCTTAACTACTTAACATTGAAAAGAACCCTTAGCCACCACCTTAGTTTTACCAGATATATATTACATTCTGAAATATTAGTTCTTAATGTTTTTTTTTCTCATTTAGTACAAAAAATAGACGACAAAGTAAATAGAATGAAAGGTGATACGAGGTACAGTATGATGATTTAATTATAAGAATTATATGATAAAATTTTATTAGAATCTTCAAAAATCAAAACTGAAGATAACATAGAAATTATAATTTGCATCGAGAAGTTAGCGCGTGAACCTTTACGCTGTGAGCCGATCTTGCGCCTCAGAGTGCGGTATTAAAATATCGATATCTTAGTCAAAAATAAACTTACGAACATTTTCGTAAGCTCAAAATATTCCTTTTGAGATCTTTTATCATTATTGTTAATTAAAGTATAAATGTTTATAGCTCAAATTTGCTTGAAATCCTTATAAACAAATTATTGTACAATTTTTTTAAGAAAATTATAACTTCAAACGAGTATAACGTTAAAACAAATGAAGATAAAATAATTTAATAAACTTTGTTTGGAAGCCTATTAATTAAGCTTTAAAATGAGACCTTTAAAGGCTCATTTGCATGCGCAGAAGCCGAGCTACGATAGATAAATCTTCAAAAAAAACTTATTGTGCAATTTGCATTGTGCACTAATTTTACAATATCTTGAGTTCTAATTGTTGGATTTAAGTTTAGTATACGTTTTTTCTTCGTTTTTTACTAAGGAACAAATTTTATTTGAAACATTTTCTTTTATCTATTTTAGTCTATGAGCCAGAGCCTTATAAACAATTAAATTATTTATAACAATTTTTTGACCACTCGGATCGAAATCCACCCTCGAAATTCGTAATCAGCAGCCAAAAGTCCATAAGAAACTGTTTGAGTTTGTCCATCAGAATTGAAAAGGACACGGTGACCTCTATTTGGCGCCTAGACCTATAAAATACCAAAATTGTAGAAAGTGACGCATACTTTAAATGTGGACCTTTGCGGGTCCAAGGGGAAAGGAAACCGATGAGTCATGGGCGTGCGGTTATTATTAAAAAAAGGTAAGAATTTTAGAACGAACTGATCGTCATAAAAATTATTTTCTTATTTTATAGATTCCTTATATGAAGAAAACGGTGCTACTATAATATGCGGTCTACCCTGGGGATACGATCTGCCTGTGAATATCATTATAGTGTTTTGTGGCTTCTTCCCAACTAAAATAGTAAATTGATATGGCAAAGTATAATTTATACAGTTAAAATAATAATTCTTCCGATTTATGTGTTTCATTTACTTGGTAAAAAATTTTTTGTCGGCACAGTATACCTGTGCCGCTAAACGACAAGATAATCTTTTCTCAGAGAAGAGTTTTACACACAATATTGAAAATCTTTACAAAGTGAATAAAATTCATAAATCAGAAGAATTATTATTTTAATTTTCCAAATTAATACTTTGTCATATCAATGTACTATTTTAGTTGAGAATAAGCCATAAAATTAGCTTATTCCCAACAAAAATAGTAAATTAATATGACAAAGTATTAATTTGTAAAATTCAAATAATAATTCTTCTGATTTATGCGTTTTTATAACTTTGTAAAGATTTTATACCGGCACTTTAATATAATACAGGTTATACCCCGCAACCAACGGTAGACCGCGAGGTATAACAGAAACGCGACGATAGACCGCATATTATAGTAGCACCAAGCAAGCAATTTGATTCAACCCAGCCTGAGAGACTTGCTCAGCCCTTGATGACATTCGGGTGTAACAATTCATTGGAGCGAGGTAAAACTCGAGTAAAACAGGAGACACTCTACCGCGCTCCAATGCTCCAGACCATCTCTTTCCCCCCCTATAGCACTCTGAAGCGCGATAGGGGCACAACTATCAGCCAAATGCTCTTCACGTGGGAGTTTTGCGTAACAGAACTCCAACGTGGTGCCCTAATCGATTGCAAATTCAGGCTAGCGTGAGGCGCTTTAATCCTGTTTCATCTAGTGACTTATCCGCGTAACTAAAATTGCTTGCTTGGGCCCCAAGCCTCTGCTCTGGGCTAGGCCCGGATCAGAGACTTGGTGCTCAAGGGTTTGGGCCCTACGAGCCCGTGTTTTTTGCTGTTTTTTTTTTGTTAATTTTTTTGGCGGCTTGCGCCGGTTTTTGTTAGTAATTTTTTAATTTTTTTGGAGGCCGAAGCCGTTTTTTTGTTTTTTTTTTAATTTTTTTGGTAGGATGTCTCTGAAAAATAAAATCTGATTAATGGGGCCTAAACAGTGTTGCGCTTATCTACGTTGATAGAGATAAATATAAAAAATATGTTCAAATAAAAACATACGTTATATATCACCTAATCTGAGTCATCTATGTCGTCTTCAGATTCATAACTAGTATCTTCACCTAGATGCACAACTATTGGTTCAATGGTAATTTCAATGAAGTTATCAAGGTTCCACATTTTCTTTTCTTCTTTCACTACATGTTCGATACATTTTATCCACGATTGTGAGGTCACATTGCTGACGGCACCATTAAGTAGATTTTTAACATCATTTAATTTATAAGTAAAATTGTTCCTTGCTACTTCATTTTTTATTTGAGCCCATATAAGTTCTATCGGATTTAATTCGCAATGGTATGGCGGCAATCGAAGTACAATTACGCCTCGTTCTCGCGCCATTTCATCTACTACATATTTAATATATTTATTTTATAACACCGCGCTAAGTTTAGTAATTCGGTCTTCAAATTTTGTTCATCAATTTAATATTTTTTTTAGTAAGCCAATCCGCAATCTCTGCTTTTCTCCATTTAGTGGTTGGTAACTGTTCTACACGCCGGGAGTGATATGGAGCGTTATCCATAACAATAACAGATCCTGGTTGAATTTTTAATAGAATATCTGAAAACCATTTTTCATAATGATCTGCATCCATTTCCTCATGGTAATCTATAGCTTTTTTAGACACAAATGCA
Organism: Diabrotica virgifera virgifera; assembly: GCF_917563875.1. NCBI lineage: Eukaryota > Metazoa > Arthropoda > Insecta > Coleoptera > Chrysomelidae > Diabrotica > Diabrotica virgifera. Next base: position 199,214,794 of record NC_065445.1, on the reverse strand, counting down.
TTTAAACCTCCTTCAACAAATCCAGAGTCGCTACCAATATGGGTAATAATAAGGCGTTTTCCCTTTCCAGATGGGGCTTTTAAACCTGTCGACAAGCCATCTAGGAAAGCTTGTCGTTTGTTTTTCACATTTAAATCCTGCCAAATTTTAGTCACTGTATGTCCTTCATTTAACCATGTTTCATATGTATAGTATATCTTTTTTCCATCTCTTAGAAATTCTGCAATTTTTTTCAGGTACCGTCTGCGCCATAAAATGATTTCTTCTTTTTCAATAAGAGTACTATTCCTCTTTCTCTTTAAATACCTAAAGTCCATTTCACGTAAAGTACGTAACAAAACACGTCTTGATATTTTTGGAATATTTTCATTAGATTGAAGGGAAAGAGCAATTTTTTTTATAGTTGGTAATTCGTTTTTAAAATAAAATTCATGTACTGCACGACGAATGGCCTGTTTCGTCGTATCATCCAATTTTATTTGTTTCCTTCCTCTTGTCTCAACCTTCAAAGTATTACTATCGTTTGTTTTATCGACTGTTTTAATGACTGTACACACTAGCTTCCGAAACTTTTGTTAAAATACTACATAATGTAACTACATCGCTTACATTCATATTTTGTTCTCTGGCTCGAAGTCCTTCAAATACATTTCCGATCATAGCTTTTTCTTCAGGTGTTAAATTGTGGCGTTTCTTTTTAATACACGGTTCACTACTACTACTGTCAGACATATTTATTTTTTGTCACTACTTAAATTGAATTAATTAAACTAAACTACTCACAGTTTAGTAAATGTAAAATCACCTTCCACTAATAACACTACAAATAATTCTGTTTTTAATTATTATTTGTCACTACTTAAATTGAATTAAACTAAATTACTCACAGTTCAGTAAATGTAAAATCACCTTCCACTAATAACACTACAAATAATTATGTTTTAATTCTTATTTGTCACTAAATTGAATTAAACTAAATTACTCACAGTTTAGTAAATGTAAAATCACCTGCCACTACTTAATAACACTACAAATAATTCTGTTTTTAATTATTATTTGTCACTACTTAAATTGAATTAAACTAAATTACTCACAGTTCAGTAAAGGTAAAATCACCTTCCACTAACACTACAAATAATTATGTTTTTTATTATTATTTGTCACTACTTAAATTTAATTAAACTAAATCACTCACAGTTCAGTAAATTTAAAATCACCTTTTACTAATATCACTACAAATAATTCTGTTTTTAATTATTATTATTTATCACTAAATTACTCACAATTCGCAAAACGTAAAATCAGCTGTCTGGTTTATGAAATACCTTTCAGCGCGCTCATGAAATGACTTACAGAAACACACGTACCCTTGAACGCTGCCGCTGTTGCCAGTTACATCGCCTTAATCTGCGACGACACTGTCGATCTCGGACAGTGCCTAAGGTTAGAGAAAGATATAAACTACGACCTTGCAGATAACGTTCAGTTAAATTATACAGGGTGCGCCAAACCTCTGGTCTTCTTTGATTACGGCTGAACTATGAGATATACAAAAAAATGTTTATAACAAAACTAATGTGTATCAAAGAGGTCTATAATTTAAAATTATTTTCAATTATACAGGGTGAGTCAGAACGTCGGTATGAACCAAAGTTGTATTTTTTTAAATGGAACACCCTGTATATTAAATCATATTTGAATATATTATTTAAAAATATGAAAAATTTGTATAAGGTCTTATAGGCCTAAAGTTAATAATTTTCAAAATATTTACATTTTTATTGAGAAAAATGGTAATATTTATAGGGTTGTGGATTATGTTTCCAAGGAAATAAAAATTTAGGTGATAGGTCAAAGTTTTTAAAATATAGTGTTATTTTTAAATAATTTAATATTTTTTAAAAAACTCTAACAAGAAGTAAAACCACTTCTATGTAAATTGGTATATTTATTAAAACTTAAAATCCCAATGGATTGAATAAAATAAGTCCAATTCAGAACGTTTTCAGACCTATCGGTCCATCATCAGTGAATGTGCATACTTGCTAAATAGCCCCAGAACCAAACAGTGGTTGAATTTAAAATTCGATTTACATTATTTAAAAATAATATTCAACAGGCTAAACGCCGATGTTTAGCCTGTTGAATATTATTTTTAAATAATGTAAATCGAATTTTAAATTCAACCACTGTTTGGTTCTGGGGCTATTTAGCAAGTATGCACATTCACTGATGATGGACCGATAGGTCTGAAAACGTTCTGAATTGGACTTATTTTATTCAATCCATTGGGATTTTAAGTTTTAATAAATATACCAATTTACATAGAAGTGGTTTTACTTCTTGTTAGAGTTTTTTAACTATATGGTATACAGCCAACCTAGGGAACTTCCCTTCTAGTTAATATTTTTTACTTTTAGCCATAAAATATACAGTGTGATCACTATTTGCAAATACAAAATTTTCTCATTTTTTTAAATGGGACACCCTGTATATTAGTTTTGCGTTTGGTAGTAAATATTACAACCTTTCTTTTGGTATATGGTTGTATGTACCTAGCATGTTTCGTTTTGTAGATATTTTAAAAAAACTATAGATTTTACGTTTTTGCGGATTTTTTATTTAAAAATTATTTTGCAAAAAAAAATAATTATAATCTGGTTTTAGAAACATACACTAAAATATAAAATATGAAAATAAAAACGTAATTAAAGAATAAAATAAATCGTATGCTAGTACAATTCAATTGAATTTAATAACTTTAAATTATTTTACAAAAAATATTTTACCTTATTAACGAATACATAAATTAGTTACTAAATTAAATAAACAACCAAATTTTAAATCAATCGTAGTAATTCTTCTACCGCAGCAACTTTCCTGTACCAAATTAATTGTTAGTTATATTGTATTTACGAGTAAGATCAGTTAATAACTTTTTAATTTACCTACATCTTGAGAACGTATAAAGTATGCTTTGAAACAAATGAACGTTATGGAAGTATATTAAGAAGTAAATAGTATCTATGTACCTACTCGTGTCACAAAAGCTGGTAATAATTTCTAATGGTTTCGCCCAAAACAAATGTCGTATCCAAAAATTTTTCGGTTAAAAAATTAAAATTTAAAATATAAAAAATTGTTACAAAAATTTCAACTACAAAAGTATTACCAGTTTTTGTGACACCAGTAAATACTATTTATATTAATAAATAATTTGGATGATACATTTAACATTCATTTGTTTCAAAGCATACTTTATAATAATTTTTATATTTTCAAGATGTATGTAAGTAAATTTAAAAGGTAAATTAAAAGTTTAACTAAATACAATTTAACTAACAAATAATTTGGTACAGCAAAGTTGCTGTAGTAGAAAAATTACTACGGTTGATTTAAAATTTGGTTGTTTATTTAATTTAGTAACTAATTTATGCAATTATTAATATGGTAAAATATTTTTTGTAAAATAATTTAAAGTTATTAAATTCAATTGAGTTGTACTAGCATACGATTTATTTTAATCTTTAATTACGTTTTTATTTTCATATTTTATATTTTAGTGTATGTTTCTAAAACCAGATTATAATTATTTTTTTTGCAAAAAAAATTTTAAATAAAAAATCCGCAAACACGTAAAATCTATAGTTTTTTTAAAATATCTACAAAACGAAACATGCTAGTTACATACAACCTTATACCAAAAGAAAGGTTGTAATATTTACTACAAAACGCAAAACTAATATACAGGGTGTCCCATTTAAAAAAAAATGAGAAAATTTTGTATTTGCAAATAGTGATCACACTGTATATTTTATGGCTAAAAGTAAAAAATATTAAATTATTTAAAAATAACACTATATTTTAAAAACTTTGACCTATCACCTAAATTTTTATTTCCTTAGAAACATAATCCACAACCCTATAAATATTGCCATTTTTCTCAATAAAAATGTAAATATTTCGAAAATTATTAACTTTAGGCCTATAAGACCTTATACAAATTTTTCATATTTTTAAATAATATATTCAAAAATAATTTAATATACAGGGTGTTCCATTTAAAAAAATACAACTTTGGTTTATACCGACGTTCTGACTCACCCTGTATAATTGAAAATAATTTTAAATTATAGACCTCTTTGATACACATTAGTTTTTTTATAAACATTTTTTTGTATATCTCATAGTTTAGCCGTAATCAAAGAAGACCAGAGGTTTGGCGCACCCTGTATATGCTGGCAACGTTCAATATTCTTAGAACTGCAATCTTGTCAAAAAGGTTTTAAATAGACCAGTCCAATTATTATTGAAATGTATTTGATATAAAATGAGATCTCTTCTATCGGAACGTATATTCTAAACAGTCAGACAAAGAAGGTTTTTGTCAATTTTTAAGCGATTAAACAGATTCTGCAATAATCGACTAATTTGTTTATTAAATAGTAATTAAATTTTCTTATTTTGTCGATTTTCCGACAACAAAAATATTTTTTTAAAAAGGGTAAACGTCTAATTTTACTTGCCTATGAAAAGTTATTAAAACATGACTCACTTTCTACAATTGTGGTATTTGAGGTATATGGGTAAAACAAAATACCTAATATGCTCAACAAAAATACAGTTAATGTGACAAGGTTAAATGTTGACGAATTGAATAGCAGTTTGAAAAGGTAGAACACTTTAAATATCTTGGGATCTCAGTTAATAGAACTAATGATAGAAGGATAGTAATCAACGAAAGAATCCTGATGGAAACAGAACATACTGGAGATACAACAACTTCCCCAAAGATAAGAAGCTTACTCAGAATCCTAAACTGACAATTTACAGAGCAGCAATTAGACCAGTAATCACATATGGTGCTGAAGTAATGTGTGTGACAAAGAAAGATGAGGAAATATTGAGGATTCTAGAGAGAAAAATCATTTGCAGATTAGCAGGCCCACTAAATTTAGGTAATAAAGAATTTAGAAAACTAATGAACTACGAAGAAAGAGGACTTTTGAAAGGAGAAGACATCGTCAGATTTATCAAGACACAGAGACTCAGATGGATGAGACATATAGAAAGGAGAACTTCAGAAGCAGTTATCAAGAAAATCAGTAAATGGAGACCAGTATCAGGCAGATCACGAGGAAGACCGAAAACGAGATGGGAGAACCAAATAATTGCGGACCTCAAGAAGATGCGAGTTACAGAATGAATAACTCTAAGCAAAAACAGAAACTAATGGAGAAATATTACTGCAGAAGACGCCAAGTAACACAACCAATAAATAAAACCAAAATGTTAATCCGGACTGATTCCCCGCGAAAAAAGAATCGGAAGAGCCCAAAGAGGGCGGCAATCACTCCGATAGGAGTGTAGATGCCATGATGATCTAATACACTAGATTCAGTGATGGGCAAAGTACGGCCCGCGGGCCTAACTCTGGCCCGCGAAAGTATTTAATCCGGCCCACCAAAGAGTTCATCAACATGGATAGTATACATATAGCTTTAACATAAAATGTATTTTTTCTATAATTCTGGCCCTCCTATAGATTTTGTTACTTTGTGGCCCCCCATTAAAAAAGTTTGCCAACCACTACAGTAGATGTAACACTAGTGCTTTTTTGACTCTCTTCTAGAGAAAAATAAATAATTACACTTTTATAAAAAAAGAACTTTTTATAATGCCACGTTTTTATTATTTATATGTCACAATATAAAAAGTATAATAAAAACAATTATTTTTTAAATCAAAATTTTGTTATTTTGTGGCCCCCCATTAGCCCCTTAATGTACACATTAATTTTGAAGTTTCGGTCAAAAAATGATCGCATTGTTTTAATGTTAAAATGTTCTTTTATGTATAATTGAATTTAAAAAAAAAGGATTTTTAGTGTCGTAGCACCTTTACTTTACCTGGGGATGAGGTAACAAATAATCTATCTACTTAAACCTGGGGATGTACAAATAATCTATTTAAAATTTCTACATATAAGGCATAAAATAGTTCTAAGAATAAAAAAAAACACGATTCACTTCAGACTGCTTCAAATGCACTAACGATTTGTATAAAAACAAAATATGTACTGAAAATTCTACAAAATTCAATTCGTATTGTCAGTTCGGACTGCAAGTTATTAGAAAATAAATCTCATTTTACAATGTCTTACTTAACACTGGCCGGGCAATAAAAAAAGGTAGCTATGTACCGCTGTTTAGTACACTAACTGTTTAGTACACTAACGCTTCGAATAAAAACAGATTTTTAACAATTCAACAAAATTCAATGTATCAGTTGTCAATGGTTCCCACTGCAAGTTATTAGATAAATAAAAGATATAGATATAGATTTATAGAAAAAAAAAAGGTATAGAGGTAAAAGAAGAAGAAGAAGAAATGTAGAAAAGATTTTACGTCTATTTAGATATTTATAGGCTTTTATACAAATATCAACATCGCAAGTGCTTTAAAAATTGAAAGATTAAAATCTAATGGTTGCTCGTGTCAGAGTCGAGCGTGTACAAAATTGCCAGTAAGGCACGCTCGTGTCAGAGTCGAGCGCGTACATTAAGGGGTTAAAAAAGTTTGCCCACCAATGCACTAGATGTAGCACTTGTGCTTTTTTAACTCTCTTCTAGAGAAAAATAAATAATTACACTTTTATAAAAAAAAAGAACTTTTTCTAATGCCACGTTTTTATTATTTATAAGACACAATATAAAAAGTATAATCAAAACGAATCAAAATATCGATTTTAAAAACAAAAAGGATTTCCCATGACGGGAATCAAACCCTAGCCACCTGGGTGAAAGGCACGTATCCTATCCATTAGAGCATTATTTGATTTAATATATTGAGATAAATATTTGACATAAGTAAGTTCGATCTAAATGCCATTGCATTATTTAGATTTAAAATGGATTAATATAAAAAATAAAACTCAATGCATCTATACAAAAGCTGTTAAATATTGCATTTTAATCGAGTTCTGAGCTATTCTGATAATTTCAGGTGTCTACGTAATCTGGAAGAATGTTTATTAGTCCAGGAACGCTTTTCAACTCGCAATTTTTACAGAATGGATCGATTTGCTTGAAAATTTGACAATAAGTAGTGAATAGTCCAAGGATCAAAATCTATATGATGCCGAAAGGCGCTTTTACCATGGGGGTGGTTACCACCCCATCTCGGGGGTGGAAATTTTTTATTATATTTTGACTGCAAAAGTTGATAAAAACATTAATTTTAAGCAAAAAATGTTCTATACATTTTTTTGATAAAATTAATAGTTTTTCGATTTATCCGCTATCGAAAGTTTTAGTTTTATATCGAAAAAATCAATGTTTTTCGATATTATACTCATTTACGATTCACTCAATTTTTGTCGTAGAAAAAATTTTTTCAAACCAATTTCTCAAGAATTAAATAACTTACAATTTCATATTTAAACATTTTTTTCGTATCTCTGATGCTAATCTTTCTATTCTGAAGAAAATGGCGTTTTTACAAAACTACAAAAATTCGTTATTCGTTTTTATCTCCAGTTTAAAAAAAAAATAATCATTCTAAGCCAGTCTAACTTCTGAAATCTATTAATAATGCATAAATAAAGAAGAATAAATAAGGCCAATGACTAAAAACACCGCTAACTTACATTATTATGCTTCCAATTGGATTTCTCCTTTTTTTTTTTTCAAAAAAATATATTGATTTTTTAAGCGTAGCTTTTTTATTTTTGAAGATATTCTTCTTTAGCGGCGAATCGATTGAGGGTAAAATTTGATTGATCCCCGCGCATGCGCACACCGACAGTATGGTATTAGTGGTTATACGGGCTCTGATTGGGTGTTGAAATTTTGAAATGATCTGTCAATAATTGTTCAATATGGAGGTTATCGGTAAACAAAAATATTGTATAATATTAGTTTTTATTGATGTGTGGACAGAAATAAAATCAAATTTATAATTATAGTGGCTTTTTAAATAGTTTTGAAAAGCCGCAGGTACGTAATTCTAAATGTTTCAGTTAGAAATACCTAATAGTTTCAATACCTATCTATTTGGAAAATGTAAACAAAATAATGTAGTTACCTATTAGTAGGCAATGCTTCAATTTACATAATCTGATTACGAACAAATCTTCATCTCATATATCGTTTTCTTAATGTTGTTCTGAAGCTATTTTCTTGTGGCATTTTTATAATCAAGTATATTCAAATGGGAAATAAGCCACAATTTTACCTAAAAATAATTTTATTAACGTTTCGACGCCCAAGTCGGGTGTCGTTGTCAAAATACAAAATAATACTAAATAAACAAAAATGGTGTTGCTTAGTAAAAAATTCTTCTAATAATTTATTTAATCTGACTCATTTATATCGGCAATTCAGACACGTATTATACATTTTAAAGTAAACGACTTTAAAATGATATTGCCAATATTGATGAGTTGCGTTCCTGGGACGACTTTACTAAAATATAGTTCATTCGATTACATGAAATCAATCCCAACTCAAGAATATCCGCCACAAAAAATCATAGCATGTGATCTGTCTTTAAAAAGACAACCAAATGCAACGGTGGCACTGAAATTCTCGCGTTAGAGATTCCATAGTAAATCACGAGGGAAAACCAGGAAAAACCTCGTGATACTATCCCGACATCGTAAGTATTTGGGGTTACATTTAGTTTATTCTCAAAAATAATACCAAATTCTGACTTAATATTTTAAATTTTAAATAATACTAAAATACTAAATATGTACTAACTCGATATGTTACTGATTTACTAATTGTGGTATTTTCTTTCTATTGACTTCCTCCTTTAATATGGGTAACCACATCCTACTGCATTCTACCGAGGAATTTGCGACACAATTGGTTTCATTTAGCATAATTAGAGCCAATAATTTAGTCAACACGCATGGGATAATGAACATAGAGTTCAGTGGAGAGATTCAAGTATAGTCCTGAAAGAAGCAGATAGTAAAAAGAGAAAAATCAAAGAAGCGGCTCTAATTATGCTAAATGAAACCAATTGTGTCGCAAATTCCTCGGTAGAATGCAGTAGGATGTGGTTACCCATATTAAAGGAGGAAGTCAATAGAAAGAAAATACCACAATTAGTAAATCAGTAACATATCGAGTTAGTACATATTTAGTATTTTAGTATTATTTAAAATTTAAAATATTAAGTCAGAATTTGGTATTATTTTTGAGAATAAACTAAATGTAAACCCAAATACTTACGATGTCGGGATAGTATCAAGAGGTTTTTCCTGGTTTTCCCTCGTGATTTACTATGGAATCTCTAACGCGAGAATTTCAGTGCCACCGTTGCATTTGGTTGTCTTTTTAAAGACAGATCACATGCTATGATTTTTTGTGGCGGATATTCTTGAGTTGGGATTGATTTCATGTAATCGAATGAACTATCTTTTAGTAAAGTCGTCCCAGGAACGCAACTCATCAATATTGGCAATATCATTTTAAAGTCGTCTACTTTAAAATGTATAATACGTGTCTGAATTGCCGATATAAATGAGTCAGATTAAATAAATTATTAGAAGAATTTTTTACTAAGCAACACCATTTTTGTTTATTTAGTATTATTTTGTATTTTGACAACGACACCCGACTTGGGCGTCGAAACGTTAATAAAACCATTTTTAGGTAAAATTGTGGCTTATTTCCCATTTGAATATACTTGATCGTTTTCTTACTCTATATTTTGTTGTATTTTATTTCGACAAAAATCAAACTAATAATTTTATTAAATTCATATAAATTTATGGTGTAAACGTTTAGTTTGTGTATATTCCCACATGACGTATACGAGAGTTTGGTGCAGTTTGAAATGGCGTCAACTTTCGTACGGCGCGGTAGACGTGAAGTGGGTTCGAGCCCCAAGCAAGTTATTATTTTTTTATTTTTTTTTATAGATTTTATGATTGTAAGTATATTATTATATAATTTTTGAAGATATTCTTCTTTTTTGAAAGTGGTAGATAAGAAAGTTAGTTTGATTTTTAAATAAAATAAGTACAAATAACCTTTTAAGTATATATACTTCGTTTAAATTACCTATTATATAATAGAAGAATATCTTCTTACGTGCGTACAAAGTACACACACATTCTTTTTTTATCCTAGAAAGTTTGTTAAAAAACAATTTTGTAGGTTTTTATAAGATCTATAAGGCTATTAATATTAAATACTTTGAAAATCCTTAGTCGCAAAAAGAGGTGACTTTGAAAGGGTTGGTAAAGGTGGTTTTTGCATGTTATTATAAATTTTTAATTATCAATAGCTCACTCAATTTTTACCGTATAAAAATTTTTTTTAAACCATGTTCTTGGGAATTAATGCCCGGTTGCACCAACAGATCTTAAGCTTAAGTCGAGAATATCATAAGAATTAATATAATATAATTATAATATATTACAATAAGAATACCATAATATAATAATAGATATAATTGATAATAAGATAAGAATCTAAAATTATGGTGCAACGTAAGTGATACTCAAGGAGGCCCTATATATAAGTAGAGCTTAGCTAAGCTGAAGCTTAAGATCTGTTGGTGCAACCAGACATAAATAACCTACAGTATTATATGTAAATATTTTTTCGTATCTCTGATGCTGATCTTTCTATTATGAAGAAAAGGGCATTTTTTACCAAACTACAAAAATTCGTTATTCGCTTTTAACTCCATTTTTTTTAAATAATTATTATAAGCCGGTCAAACCTCTCGAAACTATTAATAATACTTAAATAAAGAAAACCAAATAAGGTCAATGACCAATTTTAATTCGGGTGGTGAGTAGGGGAAGTTTCCGATCACTTTTTCGCTGAAAAAATAGGTTCTGACATTCTTTTTATTATAAATCACTGAATTTTTGAGCTAGAGACTACTTTTTTATTTCAGGAGATAGATATTTTTAAATACTTTTAAATTAGTTTGAACAAGTTATTCTGGAAAAATGCATAGTTTTCCCGCCTTTTCACTTTGAAACTACAATATTTAGCATTTGACGAAGAAGAGCTAACATATAATAAAGTATAGCTTGATTACTGTTGGTCTTAAGGAAAATAAAAAAAAACGGTTTTGTTTATTTTTTCAAAAGGTACATTTTTGTTAAGCAAAGTTTTTTTGATAAAACGAACACTTTTTGAGTTATTAGCAGAAAACTGATTAAAAACATTGATTTTTTCGCTATAAAACTAAGACTTTCGATAGCGAATAAATCAAAAACTATTAATTTTATCAAAAAAATGTATAGAACGTTTTTTGCTTAGAATGAATGTTTTTACCAACTTTTGCGGTCAAAATAAAATAAAAAATTTCCACCCCCGACATGGGGTGGCAACCACCCCCATGGTAAAAGCGCCTTTCAGCCTCATATAGATTTTGATCCTTGGCCTATCCACTACTTATTCTCAAATTTTCAAGCAAATCTATCCATTCTGTAAAAATTGCGAGGTTTTGTCATATTTTAAGCTTCATTACTTGGACTATATAATGGATTACAAGATTTCCCTGATATAGTGAAAAAGACCAAGCCAAGTATATAAAAATGTTTTAAAAATGCCTTATATTGGATTTAACGCTTACCTAATAAACCCACCAGTATTTCATACGTGTAGGTAAATATCTTACTGATTATTTTGTGTTCTAAAAACTGAAATACAAAGACTTACCTTTTCCTATAAACTTCAATCCGGGAAGTTCCTTCTTGCATGGCACCTGGTTGCCAACTGGTTTGGACTCAATCACTGACGCATCACTTTTGTACTTTGGTTCGGTATTTACAATTTCCAACAGGCTGGGACTTAGAGCTGCGTCCTGAATGCCTGTTATCGACATCTCGCCATTCTCGCTTATCCTCAACTGTACCTCCTTCCAATTGTTGTTATTACTGATATTGTTGTTGTTATTGTTGGCTAGATTTGTTTCTTGTTGCTCTTGGTGTTCTTGGACGTCCAATTTTAATTTTTTAGACGTGTTTTCGTATATTCTGTATGTGAGTTCTATTGGTCCTTTCTAAAATAAAAAAAAACAATTTTAAAATAAAGTATTTTTAATAAATAACCGCTATTCAACCCATGAACTTTTGCGTATAGGTGTGCGAATATTTGGTGGTAGCGGTTAGACACTTTTCTACGATCCCCGTAGATAGATCTACTTCAGAAAAGCGACCCTGCCTACGCGAGTCATGCTCAATTCCTTACTGGGTGAATCCATGCCCCATCCCTTTATCCTTCCAAAATCTAACCTACTACCTATCCCTCCCTGAAAGAGGGCAGTAGCGATCATCAGTACCAGCTCAAGGCGCAGAGGAAATGAATTCTGGATCGGTTTGGAAGTGGACTACCACAAGCATGAAAGGTAGTTTGAATAGCCGTATTGCGATGCAGACGGCAAAGTTAAAAAGGACTTAAAATGAACCTCACCAAAACAAAACTCATGTCAAAAACAAAGATGAAAATAAGTAGAAGAGTAAGAATGGGTTACGTTTGCACTTCCTTTTTTGAATTTTTTGATTTTTATTTATTCAAGTATCTAGCTACAGTCCGTCTAATATACTTACCGTTGCACGTCAATAGGTTTGTTCTAGCATCAGTTTCAAACGGTTTGAAATCATCAGCGAATAGTCGACCAGCGCGAGTAGAGGGGATAGTACTGGTGACTGTATTATGTTCTCTCACTGACCAACTGTTTGCTGACGGTTTCTGACTAGTTTGACTGTTTGCTAGAACAAACCTATTATCTACGTCAGAGACCTAAGTTGACATAGTTGCCAAAGTATAAAAAAATCTTGAATCCATTTTAAATCAAATAGATCGCATAATTACTGCAAACGTGGATTATACAACAAAACAAATTAATATTCAATGTAAATAAATAAAAACATTAGAAATAGAAAACAAGAATGGTCTTACCTTCAAGTAAATAATAAAAACAATAAATATAATAAAACAAATACTTAGAGTAAAGAATAAAATGTTACCAATTTATGCCAAAATGTCACCTTCGTTCGATTACAATTACAGTGTGTTCCGAACAAATTTGCTTCATAAAAACGCTTTATAATTATAATCCATTTATACAAATTAAATGAAACATATTATTGTGTATTTCTTTAAGGTTAACATTAATAGAAATCTTCAAATATTATTTCTATGTGTATATAATAAAATATGTCTAATGGCTGCAATTCCAGTGTACTCGGCAAAATGATTCTAAAAAAGAACACACCTACCGCCTAAATATTTCGTGTTGGTATCATGTGACGTCACGGGCTATGACGCAGATGACGTGCAATGGTAAGTATTGGGACCGTGCAAGTTCGGCAAAGCGACACCTATTTCTACGCTCTGCAACTTTATTCGCACTTTTAATTATATTGGCCAATTATATTAGTCCTGGTTACTGGATAATTGTCAAGGCCATAGTCCAAAAAAACAATAAGAAGAAAAATAAGATTCAGGTTATGTTATTAAAACGTAAACAATTGTATGTAGTAAATAAAATTAGTTATTAAAATGCAGTACTGCAAGCAAAATACAATTAATTAAATTTACCTTTATATAATAATTGCATATCATATCAATATTGTGGAGCAACAAATAATTTTTCTTCTTCAATGACAGTAGATATGAAATGTACGTTAATTTGACAATTTCAATTGACAATATGAATTATTTAAGAAAGTTGCAATATTTCTCCGCTATTCGCGCACGATCGTTTCTCAATTCCCTTTCAAGTACTTGCACACCGCGAATATTAGATGGAGTATATGTATGTATGTGCGTGCATAAGTATTATATGTGGAATGTTATTATATTTGGAATATTGTAGCAAACAGTAACTTATTATCTATCGTGGCTGAATGGACCAAGCGATTCAAAGCCAATAAGAAAAGAAAAAAAAAAGTAAGAATGGGACGCCTGCCTTTGGAAAGCTGTCTTATATACTGAAAAATAAATCAAATACCTCAAAATATTTAATTCTCGTATCTTTCCTGCCCTAACATATGGAACTCAGACATGGACATTAACCAAAGCAAATTTGAAAGAGTTGAGGAAAACTCAAAAGAGCGATGGAACGAAAGATGTTGGGCATTTCACTTTGGGAACATCAAACTAATTTATCAATTAGAGAGATAATAAAAGTACAGTTGAGTCCGCGAGTCTTTACACGTGCGTCATCATTTAAAGCATACGAAATAAGTCGGAAATTTACTAAACACAACGGCAAGTGGATATTATTCCGATCACGGGTTATAGTATAAAATTTGACGTTATCAAATAAATAGAATGTCAAATTTAAGTTGTGCTTTAAAATTTTGGTGCATAATTACAGGTACATTTGAAGCAGCTTAATAAATTATTTTATTGTCATTGATTAATAAATAAATAAACAATTTATAAAAAAATTCAATAAAATATTTTCTTTTTGTTATTTTATTCACTTTGGCGGAACCTTAAACACAAGCATTCAACTGTGTCAACAATGAGGTTAGCTTTGTACGTTGTCAAAATTTATCGTAAAATAACATAAACTTATCAAACAATTTCTAACTCCAATATAAAATTTGTTGTGAAAACAACTGTTTGTATACTATAAAAAACTTCAAAATGCAAAAATTCGACAGAATAACAGCAAAAAACTCAACAAACTGACAGCTACAAAAGTAAACAAACCAAAACGTCAGAAATTGTACTTAAAATATGTGAAGACGTCCCCAATCGTCTTTCTTTGTACCTATCTCTTTTCAATGCACTGAGTCTAAATCGTTCATAAAAATAACATGTGTTCTTACTTAATAACATGCGGCAGCTGGTTTGTCACTAATTTCATGCGTGGAAGACAATGATGCTAAATAAAAAGTATGTGTTTTATCTCGCCAGGTATTAATGACGCACGGGTAAAGACTCGCCGACTCAACTGTAGAAGACGTTATTAAACGTTTTATTCAAATGGAAATGGGCTGGACACAACGAATGCCTCGAGGTTTTGGTAGGTGGAACAGAAAAATAGGGAGTTAAAGATCTTATGGAACACGAAGAGATCACGAGGAAGACCCAAAATGGTGGAGCGGTGTTATTAAGTGTTGCAGGATCAATATGGAAACGTCTGACAAGGGACAGAAGCAAGGGACGAAATGAGAGAAGTAAACTATCCAATAGAAATTTTTTTCGTATTTTTGTACTATTTCATAACAAAGTCACTTGAAATTGTGGGGGATCTATTTTTATGAATGACAGTATATCTAGTGTTAAAGATAAGTTGGGAAAATCTGTACTCGGCTGGATTCTTATCTGAGATTGGGCACTCGAAAGTATATATTTAAAAATCCCCTTAGTAAAGTTTTCAGCTATCTGATAGCCCCAGGGGTCCCCTATCGCAAAATGTTTTTTCTCGAAAAAAATTTCACGAGAGATCCTTTACTTTAAAAATCTGAAAAAATTCATGAAATATATAGGGTGAGGCAGATAAAGGGCCTATTAGAAATATCTCGAGAACTAAAGGTAAGAGAATCATGAAAATTGGAATACAGGGGTGTTGAGGTATGAACTATTTAATGAAAATATTTTGGTCTCTTTGCTACTTCCAGTGATACCGGAAGTTGATTGTAACTTCGTTTTTTTAATTGGGACACCCTGTAAGGTACTTTTTTAGTTCTTAATTATTACCTATACCTAACTGCTTTAATTTATAAGTTATTCGTAGTTCTTTAAGCCAAACATTAATTGCAACAAAAATTACGTGAAATTTTATTAGGTTTGCCGTGAAAATATTCAATCATAAATAATTTTTTGAAAATAAATACATGTTAATCTAGAATGATCCTTAATTTATTAATATTGGATGAGGTACCAAAATGTCTACGTTGTTAAGATTTTTGGTGCATAAAATATTAATAAAAACAAACCATATTCTACCTAGTTGGCTATGGCTTTGACACTAAACTTGATTAAACATTAGACATTATATTATTTTTATAGTTCCAGTTGCGTTGTTACCATCACTAATATAAATTTTTGTAATGGGGAACTGATTAGCAAAGTTTTTGTTCTAGGAGAGTATAACAAAAATGTACTACTAGCAATAAGAATTTATCATTTGCAACTCCCTGATAGACGACAACCAAGAAGAGAAACTTTTCAAAGTTTACTAGAATAGTTCATATCAAAATGCAGATTCTCAGTGACACTAACATTTAATTTATTTTAATCATTTACAATAGTTTTTGTTTGATCAGATTTCTCGTAATCTAAATGTCCAGTTCGTTGAAACCGCTCTAGTAAATGTTGAAAAGTTTTTCTTTTTGGTTGTCATCTATCATGGAATTGCTGATGATAAATTCTTATTGCTAGTAGCACATTTTTATTTGTTATAGTCTCCAAGAACAGAAAACATCTGAATCAGTTCCTCATTAGAAAAATTCATATTAGTAATGGTAGCAAAGCAACTGGAACTTCAAAAATAGTAGAATGTTTAAGCAAAGCAAATGTTTAAGCATATTTAGTATCAAAGTCATAGCCAACTAGATAGAATATTGTATGTTTTTATTAATATTAAACACACCAACAATATTAACTACGTAGGTATTTTGATATATCAACCAGCATTAATAAATTAAGGGTCAGTCGAGATTAATATGTGTTTATTTTCGAAAAATTATTTATGACTGAATATTTTCACGGCAAACCTAATAAAAATTTCACGTAATTTTTGTTGCAATTAATGTTTGGCTTAAAGAACTACCTACGAATAACTTACAAATGCTTAAGAAATAAAAAAGTACTATAAAAGATCATTTCATTACAATATAAAAATACAGGGTGTTCCATTTAATAAAACACAGAAAACACTCAGTCCGAGTTTTGACCAACCCTGTATACTAAAATTAAACATTTGGCTATATTATGAATTTTTAATACTAATAGACTACAGTATTCCTCATGATCATCTTTCAGTGCGTCACAGTTTTTCGATTTCTTTCTAACGCATTAAATTGTATGTGACAGAAAAAAGGCACGTCGGTGATTACATTTCGTCGGTGACATTTTTATAACATTTATTCTAGTTATTCTAGTTGTCGATAGATGGCGCCATAATAAAAAAATAATTTTTTTTTAATTAGATAATAATATTACAAATATAATCGGTATAATTTATAAGACTATACAAATCAAAGAAAATACAATTTTATAAATGCAAGAAACACATTTGATTTGTTTTTATTCCAAATTGAAAATAAAATGTGACAACTGTCAGATTTAACTAAAATGTCATGTTAGAATAAATGTCATAAATGTGTATTATCACGGACTTACCCTTTTTCCTATCATTTGTTACGCACTGAAAAATGATCATGAAAAGGACAATATATTAAAAATCACTTGAACATAAATGGAGTTTTTAATATCAAATCCGTATAATTCTACAGGGTGTGAAGTTTGCTACAAAATTTATAAAAAACCGTAATTATCTTTTAAACTACCTTGTATAATATTACACAACCGGATATTTTAAGAAAAAAGACATCGAGCAGAATCCAAAAATGTAAAAATATACAGGGTGTCCCAATTAAAAAAACGAAGGTACAATCAACTTCCGGTATAACCGGAAGTAGCAAAGAGACCAAAATATTTTCATTAAATAGTTCATAACTCAAAACCCCTCTGTATTCCAATTTTCATGATCCTCTTACCTTTAGTTCTCGAGATATTTCTAATAGGTCCTTTATCTGCCTCACCCTGTATATATTTTTATTTCCACAAACACTCGTGATTATTTTCAAATTTTTTGGATCAAAATTGAGCTTAGGACAGGTGATTTGACACTCTCAATAAGCGAGAAATTATTATTTTTTGTTAATATAATTAACAACATGTCTATTTATTGTAAAATCCTTCTCCCAAAAAATCTAGCACAAGATGAACAAAAAAAAAACAGATCTAAATAACACAATTTCACTTAATATAATTATGTTAACAAAAACGGAGCTTCAGGCTTCATAGAAAAATTGAAATAAGTAGTTTTTCTTACCCTTTTCCATAAATAAATATATGCTACATCCATTAAAGTCAGTGAAGAACTAAGGCAATCTTGATTGTAAAGTATATCGATTCTGTGGTTTTCTGAAAGATCATATTTCGCCCTGATTAGTTTCTTTAGGTGGCCCATCGTGACAGCAGCTGGGCAACGAAGATATCTGGAAATCACAAGAAGAGAAACAAATAAATATAACTACCAACCGGTTATTGTTCTGAAGCTATTTATTTGTGGCATTAATGTAATTTATTATTCTAAATGGGAAATAAGCCACAATTTAACTTAAAAAATGATTTTATTAACATTTTGAGTACTACTTAGGACGCCGTTGTCAAAATACAAAATATTACTAAATTAAACAAAAATGTTGTTGCTTAGTAAAAAAATTTCTTCTAATAATTTAATTTAATCTGACTCATTTATATTGGCAATTCTGACATATTATACATTTTAAAGTAGAAGACTTTAAAATAAAATCAATGGGAAAACCCAATAGTTGGCTGTGTACCATAGTTTAAAAAACTCATACAGAAGTAAAAAACTTCAACTTGTATTCTGGTATAAAATCGTTTATTTAAAAACTATCTAAAAAGTCATCCAAATGGATTGCAAAACGTTTTCGTTCTAATTCAGAACATCTTCAGTGACTAGAATGAAGTATTTCCACATTAGACTAAAGCAAAAGGTTAAAATTTTGACTGTTAGAATGAAAAAACTTGTGGGAATACTTACATTCTGCAGAGTAGTTTGAAACTAGCACACCATTTAAAGTGGTAACCCCATAATATATGGTTTAAATATGTTATTTTTACAAAACATGTTGACTACAAGTCGATGTTATTAGATATAATAGAACACATGCTCAAAGGGCAACATGGTTCCCTGCTCGAAAATGCTAGGTACTTGCCAGTACAATGGGCACAGACCAACTGAGAAATTAGGAAATGGAAATGACAAGAGTGACATGACATGACAAGAGTGACATGACATGACAAGTTAAAGCCAATTTTTGGTTAAAGCTTACAAAGTGTAGTTTGGTTTTGGATTTGTAGTTTAATAGCGTGGTTTAATAAAAACTTTTACATTTTACTACAAATCCAAAACCAAACTACACTTTGTAAGCTTTAACCAAAAATTGACTTTATCTTGTCATGTCATGTCACTCTTGTCATTTCCATTTCCTAATTTCTCAGTTGGTCTGTGCCCATTGTACTGGCAAGTACCTAGCATTTTCGAGCAGGGAACCATGTTGCCCTTTGAGCATGTGTTCTATTATAATATCTAATAACATCGACTTGTTAGTCAACATGTTTTGTAAAAATAACATTTAAACCATATATTATGGGGTTACCACTTTAACTGGTGTGCTAGTTTCAAACTACTCTGCAGAATGTAAGTATTCCCACAAGTTTTTTCATTCTAACAGTCAAAATTTTAACCTTTTTCTTTAGTCTAATGTGGAAATACTTCATTCTAGGCACTGAAGATGTTCTGAATTAGAACGAAAACGTTTTGCAATCCATTTGGATGACTTTTTAGATAGTTTTTAAATAAACGATTTTATACCAGAATACAAGTTGAAGTTTTTTACTTCTGTATGAGTACTTTAAAATAAATAATATTGACAATATTTATGAGTTGCATTCCTGGGACGTCTTTATTGAATGATAGTTAATTCGATTACATGAAATCAACCTTAACTCAAGAATATCTGTCACAAAAAAATCATAGCATGTGATTTGTCTTTAAAAAGACAACCACATGCAATGGTGACAGTAAAATTATCGTGTTAGTGATTCCATAGTAAATCACGAGGAAAAACCAGGGGTCGTATTTTCGAATTTAATCGAATATTTTCGCATACGAGTTAACTCGAATGAAAAATTTCGTATACGAACGTGAATGTGTATTTTTGAACGTCCTTCGAAATGTTATATGTATACGAGCAAAATTTGCACCGGCAACACTGCAAATTCGAATAACATTGAACTTATTTGTCATCTGAAGAGTCACAAGGTTGCCATATTTGTTTGGTTTATTTTTTGTATAATGTACACGACTGTCTTGACTGGGGTATAATGTATACGAATAAGATTGTAAAGAACGTTTAATGTATAAAGATAACGACTTATAGTCTAAACAAATTATAAAAAATGGCCATTTTTGGGAAACGTTGTTTAGAAGTTATTTTAAGTGTAATCGAATATGAAGATTGCATAGGTAGGTATATTAGTAATATCAATTTGCAAAGTCCGCAGAAAGTGTGCTATTTTGTTTAATATTATTTTTGTATCCAGTATTTACACTGATATTTTACTATTTACTTTTAAAAACTTTACTTCAATGCACCTTTATGTAATGTGATAGTATGAAAAAATTGAGGATATGGCAACGGTGTCATATGTCAAGTTTGGAGCTTAGATCCAATGCTAAAATGCGTACATAAAGTTAGGTTAGGTTATATTTTCAAGGCATAATCGTACATGTCCTTTCTTTCTATTAAAGAATTATTTAAACCAGCCATTGAAAATAAATTTCAATGTAAAAATATTGTAGACAACAACACAATTAACACTATGAGCTAAAACTATCATGACAGCTGAAATGACCTTGAAATGACAACAATAATTCGTATACGAGCATCACGATTCGAATGGTTCATACCCATTCGAGTCGCCACGAAAAATTCGTACACGAAGTATTCGAAAATACAAGACACCGGATTTCAAGCGAAATTCTTCTAATTTCGTATGAGAAATATGCTCGAATGAATTCGAAAATAGGACCCTAGGAAAAAACCTCATGATACTATCCCGATATCGTAAGTATTTGGTCTTACATCCAGTTTACTCTCAAAACTAACACCAAACTCCGATTTTATATGTATGTTATTTTAAATTACAAATAATATTAATAATACGTAAATATACAGGGTCAGTCACCACTAACGCGACGGAAGATTACAGCGAAATGGTAAAAGATTTGAAAAAAAATTTCAATTAGTGGTTTGTAAGTTGATAAAATCTACATTTTAAAATTATTTTGAAATATACAGGGTGTCCCAATAAATGGCGGCGTATCAAAGTTATATTTTTTCTTATGGAACACCCTGTATTTTATTGCATTTTTAATTGTCCGCAAAAAATAAGGTATAGTTTCATAAGGCTTCCCTATACCTATGTACAGAGTGTTGTGAGTTATGTTGACTTTTCTTAAAATGTAACGTTTTAAGAGAAGGCTTATTCTCAAGTTATTTAAGAAATTATAAAAAAATACTTTTACATCTAAATAGTTGGATATTGGTTGAATGTATCCATGATTGATTATTACACATTTATTTACAGGGTGTTCAACATTTACAGTTTCATTATTGGATTATTCAATGTGTCATATGATGCTTATTTTAAATGGAACACCATGTATATTAATTATTAATTATATTAAACGAAGTCACCTCTTTCGAATGGTATATGGATGTCCTATACCTAGGTCTAATAGTTTTTGCGTAATTTACAATTATTTAAATTCCTAATCTGTAAATCGATTTTAAAACAAAAGATGTATCTCATTGTATGACATCGTAATTTTATGACAGTGCGGTCTGGTAATTATCAAAAATATAAACATCCATGTATGATATTCAAATTTAATTGTTCCTAAAAATGAATAACCACGTTATCTACGAAAGAGTAGGCATGGTACTTTGCATTGGGGAGTGTTTGCAAAATTGTATCTTATTTTCTAAAGTTTAAGCTCAAAAGTAGGTATCCTGATAGAAGACACCCAAAAAAGGACGTTTTTGAAAAATTTCGGAAAGTTAAATAAAAATAAATCAGTTATTTGTGATCATGTCAAGGAACTTGATGTCCTGCTTTCTGTTACGGAAAACCCAAATACTAGTAAAGAAAAAATTTCGGGTAAATCAGTCAAACGACTGTTAGAATACTTAAGAGAAACCACTATTATCCCTATAAAACTCAACTACACCAATATTAGACCGAACAGGATTATGATAAATATTTAACTTATTGATTATAGACTTTAGACTTTGGAGCAGATCCTGATTTTTTTTTAAATGTATTGTATACAGACCAATCTACCTACTTTTCATAATAATGGTCTAGAAAATAGACATAATTTTCATTTCATTATGATACAGTAAACAAACATTTATTTCGTACAGTTTAAAAATGGAGAGTGCATAAATATTATTTTTAAAATCAATTTACTCCTAGTTATAGAACATCCCTATACCATTCGAAAGAGGAACCTGTGTTTAGTATAATAATTTATTAACATACATGGTGTTTTATTTAAAATAAGCATCATATGACACACAGCACCCTGTAAATAAATGTGTAATAATCAATCATGGAATACATTAATTATAAAATAATTACCAGACAGTACTGTCATAAAATGACATTAATTAACTACATCTTTTGTTTTAAAATCGATTTACAGATTAAGAATTTTAATAATTGTATATTACGCAAAAACTATGACACCTAAGTATAGGACATCCATATACCATTCGAAAGAGGTAGATTTGTTTAGTATAATTATTTATTAATATACATGGTGTTCCATTTAAAATAAGAATCATATGAAGCATTGAATAATCCAATAATAAAACTGTAAATTTTGAACACCCTGTAAATAAATGTGTAACAATTAATCATGAAATACATGCAACCAATATCCAAATATTTAGATGTAAAAGTATTTTTTTATAATTTCTTTAAATAACTTGAGAATAAGCCTTCTTTTAAAACTTTACATTTTAAGAAAAGTCACCATAACTCAGAACACTCTGTACATAGGTATAGGGAAGCCTTATGAAACTATACCTTATTTTTTGCGGAAAATTAAAAAATGCAATAAAATATAGGGTGTTCCATAAGAAAAAATATAACTTTGATACGCCGCCATTTATTGGGACGCCCTATATATTTCAAAATAATTTTAAAATGTAGATTTTATCAACTTACAAACCACTAATTAAAAATTTTTTTCAAATCTTTTACCATTTCGCTGTAATATTCCGTTGTGTTAGTGGTGACTCACCCTGTATAAATAATACCTAAAATATAAAAATTATGTACTAAACTCGATATGTTATTGACTTACTAATAGAAAGAAAATACCACGATTAGTAAATCAATAACATATGAAGATAGCACATAATTTATATTTTAGTATCATTATATATCTGTGTTATTAATTTTATTTATAATTTAAAATAACATACATACAAAATCAGAGTTTGGTGTTAGTTTTGAGTTTTTGAGAGTAAACTGGATGTACGACCAAATACTTACAATATCGGGATAGTATCATGAGGTTTTTTCCTGGTTTTCCCTCGTGATTTACTATGGAATCACTAACACGAGAATTCTACTGTCACCACTGCATGTGGTTTTCTTTTTAAAGACAAATCACATGCTATCATTTTTTTGTGACGGATATTCTTGATTTAAAGTTGATTTCATGTAATCCAATGAACTATCTTTCGATAAAGTCGTCCGAGGAACGCTACTTATGAATATTGGCAATATCATTTTAAAGTCTTCTACTTTAAAATGTATATGTTGAATTGCCGATATGAATGAGTCAGATTTTTGCCAAACAACATTTTTGTTTAATTTAGTAATATTTTGTATTTTGACAACGACGTCCGAAGTGGAAGTCAAAACGTTAATAAAATAATTTTTTAAGTTAAATTGTGGCTTATTTCCCATTTAGAATAATTATCAAACAGTTTGGACAACGTTGTTATACAGTGCATTCGTAAAGTGTGGAAACGGTCTATTATCTCATGATTTAATTATTTTCAGAGTTAAAGCTCTGAAAGCTCGATTTTTATTTTAAATGATTTTTTGGTAATAGTGACGTCATAGATTTGGGCGTAATGACATCATCGATGATTTTTTAAATGGGAATAGGGGTCGTGTGGTAGCTCATTTGAAAGGTGATTCAATTCTCTATTCAGTAATATAAACATTAACATCATTATTTATACCGAGTGGCCAAAAAAATAATTTTAATTAAATTAATTGCCGCAAAAAAAAGAATACATACATGTAATTTATTTAACTCAAAATACATTTTACTGCTGCCAGAAAAGAGAAACAAAATGTTTATTTAACAAATGTCAAATGCAAAATGTCAAACAGCAACACACCAGCCTCTTGACAGTTTGAACATTTAATTTAAGCGAAAAGCAATGTTTATTTATGAAATAAACATTTTTTTATATATGTGGCATCAGTAAAATGTATTTTGAGTTAAATAAATTACATACATTCTTCTTTTTGCGTCAATAATTTAAATTCAAAAATTATTTTTTGGTCAACCTGTATAAATAATGATGTTAATGTTTATATTACTGAATAGAAAATTGAATGAGTTACCACACGACCCCTATTCCCATTTAAAAAAATCATCGATGACGTCATTACGCCCCAATCTATGACGTCACTATTATGTACTATACGTCAAAAAAATCATAATTTAAAAATAAAAATCGACCTATCAGAGCTTTAACTCTGAAAATAATAAGTCATGAGATAATAGACTGTTTCCACACTTTACGAATGCACTGTATAATAAACTATAGTAAAAGCCATATATACCTAGGGTTGTTGTCAGCTCCATGGTAACTAAGGGTAAGGCAGATAGTTTCTTCTGGAGTTAACAAATGCTGGTAAGATGCTTCTCCACATTGCTCCAAACTTGAAGGCTTTGCTTCCGGGTGACTGTCATAGAAGTCCCTCCTCCTTTGCATTTCATCTAAAACAAGTAAAAAATGTAAAAATATTCTAAAGAACGACATTACAGACTAGTTTAGCTCAAATTCTTTGCGTTGATTTTAACCTTCATGAACGCATTTGGAAGTCGCAGACGAGGCGCAGTCCCGACGAGGACTTGATTCTTCATTCTTTGATGAGAATCTCAAGACGTCGCGGTCGCGCTTTGTCAAGCCATCGGTCCTCAACTCTATCTCTATTGGGACCGTGCAAGTTTGGAAAACCGACACCTGGTTTCATACCTTCGCAACATTTTTAGCACTTTTAATTATATTGGCCAATTATATTAGTCCTCGTTACTGGATAATTGTAAAGGTCATAGCCCAAAAAAGAATAAGAAGAAAAAGTAAGATTGAGGTTATATAATTAAAAGGTTAACATTGTACTACGAGCAAAATACCGTTAATTAAATTCACTTTAATAATTGCATATCATATCAATGTTGTAGAGCAACATATAATTTTTACAATTTATAACATCATTTGCGAAATCCCATTTTCTTCAATGACAGTAGGTATGAAATATACGTCAATCAGACAATTCCAATTAACAATGTGAATTATTTAAGAAATATATGTTAAGAAAGTTGCAAGATTTGTGCGCTATACGCGCACGATCGTTTCTCGTATCCCCTCAAAGTACTTGCACACAGCGAATAGTGCGTACACACACAGGGACGCAGACACATCGCGGGCCAGTAATTTTGAGTTTTAGTGTATTCTCGACGATAAACGAAAGAACTCGGCTGATTTTTGAATAAAATGTACTTCTCACGTCAGTCATTTAATTTGTAATGTTTAGTTGTGTAATCAAATGACCCTATTAACCCTTTGAGGTCCTCTTTAATACAGTGGAACCCCGATAAGTCGGCCTCCGATAACCCGGACCGATTTTCATCAGACAAACTTGACAAAACAAACATTTTTTACCGAGAAATAAACAATACTGTATACAACTGTACGTAATTTAGATGTACTGTGTATACAGGGTGGTGAATCGTCAAACGGGCCATAGGAAACTCAATGGGAAATTCTAAACTGTTGAATTCCTGCTTCCCTAAATATTTTACATCAAAAGTCATGGGAAACTATTTGTAGAGGACTGAAATCTGTATCGAACACAAATGTTAAAATTGTCCTACGAATTAAACGTACTCCAAAATTTTGCAAAAATATAATACATTTTTCAGGCTACCCCTAAAAGTCAGGCCACACGTATTGCAAGAATATATTATGACATAATGTTGCGTTTGGGCATATTGACGTTTCTGATATTTGACAATTATTTGAATTGCCAAAATATTATTTATTTTGTGATTTATTGTTTAAAAAATAAAGTTGATTCAAAAATGTACTCAGTTGAGGAGAAATTAGAAATAATAAAACTGCTATATTTAGGCAATAGTGCGCGAACTGTCAGATCTTTATTTAGTGTAAAATATCCCGATAGACCAATTCCAAGTCATTCAACAATTCAAAGGATTTTACAAAATTTTGAAAATACTGGAACCCTGATTTCTAAGTGTACCTGTATAAACAATTTTGCTGAGGTACCAAGAAATTTAGAAAATCAAAATGAAATAAATGTATTAACAGCGGTAGTAGAAAATCCTAAAATAAGTTCTCGGACTATTGCAGACCAGTTTAATATTCATAATTCCACGGCATTAAAAATTTTGAAAAAGAATAAATTCCGTTCTTATAAATTTCAACGTCATCAAGAACTAAGACAAGGAGATGCTGAGAGACGAGGGGAATTTTGTTTTGAACTTTTAGAGAAGGCTAATGCAGACAGACAATTTTTAAAAAACATTTTGTTTAGTGATGAATGTACATTTACATTGAATAATGAACCAAATGTTCAAAATTATAGGGTTTGGTCGACAAGAAAGCCTGAAAACATTATTGAAAGCCATACCCAATACCGTCGAAAAATAAATGTCTGGTTGGGAATATTTAGACACAATATTATTGGGCCATTTTTCTACGAGGAAAATTTAAATTCAGAAAAGTTCTTAGACTTGCTACAAGAAAAGATTTTACCGAGACTTGCAGAAGTAGCTCCAGATGAAGAAGAAATTTGGTTTCAAATGGATGGATGCCCTGCGCACAATAACCGTGAGGTTAAAGAATTCTTAAAAAACAGCTTTAATAATTGTTTGATTGGACCTAATTGTAACATTAAGTGGCCTCCGAGATCGGGAGATCTAGCTCCAAACGATTATTTTATCTGGGGCTATCTAAAATCAAAAATTTATTCTGATCAAAAATTTACCGATATTGAAGCATTAAAAATTAGAATTATTGAAGAGTGTGCAAAAATAACGCCACGCGTTCTAGCTAATGTTAGACGAGAATTTTACGATAGATTGGGATACTGTTTAGTACAAAATGGCGGATTGTTTGTACATTTATTATAGTTTTATGTTTAGAAATTATCATAATTTATTTTTATTCGTTCCTTAAATAATAAAAATGTATAGTTACAATTTAGGAATAAGGATCACAGTAAAATTATATTGAAATTCTTTGAATTGTTGTTTAACCTGGAATTGAATTGGAGTGTATCATTATGTTAAATAAAATCTGGCAGTGCTCGCACTATTGCCTGAATTAAACATTGCGATTTTTCGTAACTGAGTAGGTACATTTCATTAACTTTACTTTATAAACAATAGAATTTATTATCTAAAAAATGTAATTATCTAAACAATACAATTTACTGTTTACAAAGTAATATTTATTGTTTACTAGTGTAGTAGTAGTATTTTTAATAAAATTTATTGTTTATAAATATTTAATCATAAAATAAAAATATTGACAATTCAAATTGTCACACATCGTACATCAATATCATCAAACGCAACACATCATAAACATTCATGCACTACGTGTGGCCTGACTTTTAGGGGTGGCCTGAAAAATGTATTATATTTTTGCAAAATTTTGGAGTACATTTAGTTCCTAGAACAATTTTAACACGTGTTTTCGATACAGATTTCAGTTTCCTACAAATAGTTTCCCATGACTTTTGATGTAAAATACTTAGGAAGCAGGAATTCAACAGTTTAGAATTTTACATTGAGTTTCCTATGGCCCGTTTTCCGATTCACCACCCGGTATGTATTTCATATTTTTGCAATAATGTAATTATTATAATTGACTTTATTTGTAAATAGGTATACCGTATTTTATTAATTTTTACCAGATTCTCCGCCTAACCCGGATCGGCCGCGGTCCCGATTAATCCGACTTATCGAGGTTCCACTGTATTACCAAGCAGCAACGTGATGCCAACAATATTAGTATATATATTATATAAAACTTTCTCAGGCAGAGAAAATACTTTTTCCACCTACCTCTACCGAAAGTATACTTTTCCAGACCTGATTGTAGGGAGCAAAGTTGTACTTTTCCTCCCTAGGGAGGAAAATATTTTTCCTCCCTAGGGAGGAAAAGTAAAAGTGACGTCATGGTATTTCATTCATGAAATATAACTTATTGACGCCCTGTACAATATCTATTTTCTATTACGAAGTATCTATACATTGTAACGTTTATTTATAAAACACCCTGTATTTTGCAGAATGGTAAAAAACAGTAAATTGTTATTTTGATTTAACAATGTTTACATTAATAATTTGACTTATATTTGACAGTTGACAGTTATATTGTACATACTTATTATAGGTCTGGATCCCGCGTATGAAAAAAAAGTTGATTAATAGCAAGCTGAAAATTTGTTAATAGCTTAAGGGTGTCTAGTAGAATAAACTTTGATATGTGTGAACACTGGAACAGGGGCAGTTTTAATTGTGGAACAGGTTAAAAATTTGGAACGGTTACAGCACGAAAACGGCACATTTATTTTGTCCGACAGAACAGACTTAAACTCTTCGAACAGAGATTAAACTCTCATGCAAAAATCAGACTGCTATTTATCACCAAATGGGCGTTTTAATGAGTGGAACATGTAGAATATGTCAAATGACAGGAATTATAACAGGTAATAAATAGCAGTCTGATTTTTTCATGAGAGTTTAATCTCTGTTCGGAGAGTTTAAGTCTGTTCTGTCGGACAAAATAAATGTGCCGTTTTCGTGCTGTGACCGTTCCAAATTTTTAACCTGTTCCACAATTAAAACTGCCCCTGTTTCAGTGTTCCCATATATCAAAGTTTATTCGACTAGACACCCTTAAGCTATTAACAAATTTTCAGCTTGCTATTAATCAACTTTTTTTTCATACGCGGGATCCAGACCTATTAGTTTTAGTTCTAATAAATTTTGTTGGTTAGTTACATAAATAAATTAAGTAAAAATAAAAAAATGACTTGTTATTTGAGGAAGGTGGAAAAACCATATGTATAACATGGGAGTAAAGTGTCTTTTCCTCCCTTGAATGATTACTGCCCTCCGCTACGCGTCGGGCAGTAAACTTCATTCTCGGGAGGAAAAGTTACACTTTCCTCCCTTGTTATACAAATAGCTATTTCCACCTACCTCTACTGAAAGTACATTTTCCGGACCTGATTGTAGGGAGCAAAGTTGTACTTTTCCTCCCTAGTGAGGAAAAGTAAAAGTGACGATATGGTATTTCATTCATGAAATATAACTTATTGACGCACTGTACAATATCTATTTTCTATTACGTAAGTATCTATACATTTTAACGTTTATTTATAAAACACCGTGTATTTTGCAGAATGGTAAAAAACAGTAAATTGTTATTTTTATTTAACAATGTTTACATTAATAATTTGACTTATATTTGACAGTTGACAGTTATATTGTACCTACTTGTTAGTTTTAGTTTTAATAAATTTTGTTGGTTAGTTACATAAATAAATTAAGTAAAAATGAAAAAATGACTTGATATTTAAGGAAGGTGGAAAAAACATATGTATAACATGGGAGTAAAGTGCATTTTCCTCCCTTGAATGATTACTGTAAACTTCATTCTCGGGAGGAAAAGTAGCACTTTCCTCCCTTGTTATACAAACAGCTATTTCCACCTACCTCTACCGAAAGTATACTTTTCCGGACCTGATTGTAGGGAGCAAAGTTGTACTTTTCCTCCCTAGGGAGGAAAAGTAAAAGTGACGTCATGGTATTTCATTCGTGAAAAATAACTTATTGACAATACATGTTTACATGTGTACAATATATGTTTTCTATTACGTAAGTATCTATACATTTTAACGTTTATTTATAAAACACCCTGTATTTTGCAGAATGGTAAAAAACAGTAAATTGTTATTTTGATTTGACAATGTTTACATTAATTATTTGACTTATATTTGACAGTTGACAGTTACATTGTACCTACTTGTTAATTTTAGTTCTAATAAATTTTGTTAGTTACATAAATAAATTAAGTAAAGATAAAAAATGACTTGTTATTTGGGGAAGGTGGAAAAACCATATGTATAACATGGGAGTAAAGTGCCTTTTCCTCCCTTGAATGATTACTGCCCTCCGCTACGCGGCGGGCAGTAAACTTCATTCTCGGGAGGAAAAGTAGCACTTTCCTACCTTGTTATACAAATAGCTATATCTGCCTCTTTTATGGTCAAATTCTTCAACAAATCAAAAATAATATAACTGAAAAACAAGTTCCCATTAAACATAAAATTTATAAGAGATTTGTTGAAAAAATTGAATATAAAGGAGGCAATGAAACTAATTTTTCTTGGGATTTTTAATTTTCCTTTTTTCTTCTTCTAATATAGCAGCCAAGAAAAACAATTCTTCCAAACAAGGCATTATTCTTTTCACACTGTGGTTATCGAAAAACTGTGAACTTCTACATAGACTGTGATGAGTTCGCGACTGCCAAGTATGAATATACTTAAATAGGAGACTGGGACTGTCTTTTTCGCGAGAGTTGTGTTCGCGAGTCTCTAATCAATGCGTTCTAGCCTTAATTGCCAGCAACTCAACTGAAAGTTTATACAAACTCAGTGAAAAATCCTTGAAAAGAGTCTGGATAATTTATAACGTTATAAAGCCCGCACTTCACTCTCGCCGAAGTCGATCCAGGTTCAACAAGTACGAGAGTGTAGACGGTCACCTTGTGTAACTTTGCCTCACTTCGTTCTACTTCCATTCTCTGTCGCTCTGGTCAAAGGGATCTTTGTCGGTATCGCACTTCGAACGAGTGTGTAGAGAGGGTACTTCGGACTTCGGTCAACTATGGAGAAGTAACTTCGCCGAGAGTGTGGAGCCCGTTTAAGATTTTATTAAACTCTGGGAAATTTTTTTAATGCATTCTTAATAAAATCAACAATGGTATTCTAACAGCAAAACATTATTATTGTGATTATAAGTAGAATAACTCAACACCTAAAATAGATGATGTCCTGTCCTCTGCCTTGATAGTGATGACACATGCACTTATGTTAATGTAAACAAATATTTCCTAAAATATACCTGTAGCCATTCCACTTCTCCAAATTAGCTAAATATATAAACACATAGAAATTTTATACTCAAGATATGCACATTCATTTTTATGAGTATAAGTTTTTAGTTGTGTTATTGACTATAAGGGAAAATGGAAAATTTTAAGGCAGGTATATTTTTATCTTTAACCCTTCAGCAGACGTGCGAAATAAAATTAGACAAACACAGGGATGAGGCCTGTCATGAAATGACCAAAATGAACAACTTCGAAAAAAATAAAAATGACAAATTTCTTAGACTATTTAACACTTTGATACACAACAGTAAGTAGTTGTCTATCAGAACAGGGTTTATGCACAAAAGGATATTTCTCACATAAATAAAAAATATACATTGTATCTAGTTTTTTCAGTGCCCCTCAGACCCCCAATGGTACTTATCTAAATATTTTACAAAAATAAAGCTCTTTAGTCTGCAATTGCCAAATACGACATTATAAAGCTCTATCAGTTCCCCCTCCCAAGAAAAGAGGACACTGTAGATATTGCAAAAAACGGAAAACAAGACATTTCTGTAAGTTTTGCAAAAATTGGTTGTGCATGCAACATATTGTAATTGTAGTATGTTGCAGACTGTGTAGACAAAATGACATAAAATCATTGTATAATTTTGTGCTATTATATTTTCTGCACCAATTTTTATGTTGTTTATATTTTACGTTTCTTAATTTTATCAAATATATTTTTGCTCATCTCTAATAAAAACTGTTACATTTTTTGTTATGTACTTTTATGACTTTTTCAAATAAAAGTGTAAAAATAGTAGGGTTTTTGTAACTATTCTGTATTATGTAATACGACTAGCCACAAAATGTATTTCTCTCAATTGTTAATTAAAAAACTTTTTGTAAAATAGATCACAGTAAAAGTTTTGTAATATCACAATATTACAAAAAAATATTGCATCATCATCTTGGGTCCTGATTACCACTGTAGTGCACTAATGTATTTTTTTAGATGTTGAGAAGCGTGTGATTGTTAAAACGATAAAAATTCAAATTTCGTAGCCAGTCTGTTTCTGTCCACTAGCAAAATAAGTACAAGGCTTTTAGGCAGAAATTTTCATCACCTTATACCATTCTGAAAGATGCTGTAGATGGACCCAAAAACCTCAACCTTCAAGAACTTCATTTTAGTTTATTGCATATGAACAAGGAATAATAATTTATTTAGAAGATTAACTATAAAAACAATAAATGTAAACGCCATACAATATAAAAACATTATGACATAATATAGAAGTTACAATGAAAATTATTATTTTCTGTGTACAACCTATTAGAAAAAAACAGTGATACTTTATAGACTTCCCAGTACAACAAACCCATTAAAATTAAATGAGCTTATATCTAACTCCAATTTATATGACAAATTAGGTATACTTACTTTGAAATAATCTTGGAACAAGTTTGTAGACAATGTCCTGGATAGTTTTGTCAGGTCTGATGTTGAGTAATGGCTTTGATTTGTGTACTTGTACATCGCAAACTGGACAGTATTTATTCTTTTGTAAATACTTAATAATACAGCTGCGGCAAACTACAAAAGAATACAAGAATTAAATAAATATGGATCCATAAATTCCTGTCAAAAACATATTTATTTTTATACAATATAACTTAAAAGAATATATTATCTATAATCTAGTGTGGGATATACAGGGTGTAACGAAAATACAGGTCATAAATTTAATCACATATTCTGGGACCAAAAATAGTTTGATTGAACCTAACTTACCTTAGTACAAATGTGCATATAAAAAAAGTTACAACCCTTTGAAGTTACAAAATGATCGATTTTTTCCAATGTATCGAAAACTATTAAAGATTTTTTATTGAAAATGGACATATGGCATTCTTATGACAGTAGCCTCTTAAGAAAAAATTATAGTGAAATTTGGACACCCTATAAAAATTTTATGGGGGTTTAGTTCCTTTAAACCCCCCAAACTTTTGTGTACGTTCCAATTAAATTATTATTGTAGTACCATTACTTAAATACAATATTTTTAAAACTTTTTTGGCTCTTAGTACTTTTTCGAAAAGTCAGTTTTTATCGAGATATTTTGAATATTTGTCAAATCCACCACATATTTGTATATGGTTAAGTACGATTATGAAGACTTGGTAATAATATGAAAATTTATGTATGATTTACATTTTTAGGTATATTCTGAACCGTATTAAAAAAGAAGCCATATCTCGATAAAAGTTGCCTTCTCGAAAAAATACAAAGAGGCAAAAAAGTTTTAAAAACATTTTGTTTAACTAATGGTATCGCAGTAATAGTTTAATTGGAGCGTACACAAACATTTGGGAGGTTTAAAGGAACAAAAGCCCCATACAATTTTTATGTAAACATATTAAAAAAGAAGCCGCAACTCGATAAAAACTGCCTTATCGAAAAAATACTGAGAGCCAAAAAAGTTTTACAAATATTGAATTTAACTAATGGTACCACAATAATAATTTAATTGGAACGTACAGAAAAGTTTAAGGGAACAAAACCCCCTCGAAAACCCCCATACAATTTTTATGGGGAGCACAAAGGACATCGCACACATCTTATGGAAAATATAATGTCACTCAAATTCAATAAAATTTATACGATTAGATTCGTTTTAATATAACGATCAATTCTTATCATTGCGCCAACTCTTAATTATGATTAATTACGGCGCAAATTGCAATTAAAGTTTATCGAAATCACATTTTTGGAGTCCATAAAATGTTAGTTTACAATCATTATTGCTCTGAGTGCTATTCATAACAGCTTAAATCCCGCTGGGCCTAAGCGGATTAGTGAAACTAATCCGCTGATTTATGGAGTACCGAAAATCTGGGTATTTTAAAATATTTTTTCTCTCTCTAACTTATGTACCTACCCATTTGATTTCAGATTTATTTATATCAATTTCTGCTCTTATTTTTGAAAATAGAGAGTTGGCGCAATGATAAGATTTGATCGTTAATTTAAAACGAATCTATTGGTATAAATTTTATTGAATTTGAGTGACATTATATTTTCCATAAGATGTGTGCGATGTCCTTTCACTATAATTTTTCTTTAAGATGCCCCTGCCATAAGAATGCCGCATATCCATTTTCAATAAAAAATCTCTAATAGTTTTCGATATATTCGAAAAAATCGATTTTCATTTTGTAACTTCAAAGGGCTATAACTTTTTTATGTGCATATTTGTACTAAGGTAAGTTATGTTCATTCGAACTATTTTTGGTCCCAGAATATGTGATTTAAGTTATGACCTGTATTTTTGTTACACCCTGTATACACACACTGGCAAAATTAAAGGAACACCTTAAAAATGAGACATGTTTGATGTCTCGAATCTCCTAAACCAGTTGTCCGATTTGAGTGATTTTTTTAGTATGTTGTAGTCTTATTATTAAAGAATATCGATGTATTATTGTGACTACACAGGTAAATAGCATTTTATACCGGGTGTAACAATCATATTGTGTTTTTTCCTTAAAGTTCGGAACACCCTGTGGAATATTCTGGCCTATATAAAATATTGAAATTAAAACTCAATTGTAGCCTTAGGCTTTCTTAACATTTTCTTTTTTGATTTATTTACTTATGTTGGATAATAAAAAAGTTAGGTACTTTAAAAACTAGTCATTTTCTTCGTCAATACAGGGTGTTTCTAAATAAGTGCGACAAACTTTAAGGGCTAAATCTGCATGAAAAATAATGACAGTTTACTTTATAAATATCTGTCCGCAAATGCTTCGTTTCCGAGATACAGGATGTTAAATGTTTTCTTGCAAACTGACGATTTATTTATTGCTCTAAAACCGGTTGAGATATGCTAATGAAATTTGGTAAGTTTTAAGAGGTAGTTATTGCGCATTTTTTGACATACAATTTTATATTCGTCATTGGTGTGCATACGGGATATATCTAAAATGTTTATACCCGTATGCACGCCAATGGTGAATATAAAATTCTTGATTGATGTCAAAAAATGTGCAATAACCACCTCTTAAAACTTACCAAATTTCATTTGCATATTTCAACCGGTTTTAGAGCAATAAATAAATCGTCAGTTTGCAAGAAAAAATTCAACATCCCGTATCTCAGAAACGAATCATTTGTGGAAATATATTATTATATATTATATTAGAAATATTATATTAGAAAGTAAACTGTCACTATTTTTTCATGCAGAATTACATCTTTAAAGTTTGTCACACTTATTTAGAAACACCCTGTATTGATGAAGAACATGGCTAGATGTTAAAGTACAACTTTCTTATTATCCAACATAAGCAAATGGATCTAAAAAGAAAATGTTAAGAAAGCCTAACTCTACGATTGAGTTTTAATTTTAATATTTTACATGTGCTAGAATATTCCACAGGGTGTTCCAAACTTTAAAGAAAAAACACAGTATGATTGTTACACCCGGTATAAAATGACATTTACCTGTCTAGGAACAATATTATTACACCGATATTCTTAAATAATAAGGCTACAATATACTAAAAACATCACTTAAATCGGATAACTGGTTTAGGAGATTCGAAACATCAAACATGTCCCACTTTTAAGGTGTTCCTTTAATTTTGCCGGTGTGTGTATGTCAAAAACGTGAATATGTCACTTGCAATAACAAATACATCCAGCATTTGATGATTTGGAGTTGCAATTCTTTCAGATAGCCCTGATTGGCACAAATATTTGCCATTATGTAACAAGAGCTCAAGATTCAAAAGATATGTGCTAATATTTTACCCTGTACGCACACGCAGATGCTACTGCTTCTGCTGATCAAAAGCATTAAAATTTAAATTTACATGCAATAAAATTTTATATTTTAATTTATATAATAAAAAAATATCCAAAATATGGATGTTTTTAAAAAGATTTCACAATTAACTCAAAAACTGATTTTACTGAAAAAAAAGTATTACAATCAAAAAAGAAGAATATAAAATAATAAAAAAATGCCTTTTGAATAGGAATCTTTTAACATTAACCCTCCAGCGGAGAGGCGAAATAAAACTACATTGTATTTCCATAACCTATCCGTTGGAGGGTTAAATAACAGAATAGTCAACTATTTTTTGAGAAAAAAACTATCAAAACTTTTTTTGACATGTCTTAAAAGTTCTTTAACACTTTCACTCATATTATACTAATGGTTGGCTACGTTGACAATATTATGTTGAAAACTATCTCATCTTGCAAAAGGTGTATTTTTCTGTTTTTTTTTTCAAGATTTATTATTCATTAATTCTTAAGGTTACTGTTAACACAGTTACGTTACTGGTTAAGGTTACACTGTTAAGTCACACAAAGACTGGTTTCGGGATTTTCAACAACATCCCTTAGTTGGTCTTTTGATAGCTTCATATCTACATGAAGTTCTGTCCATAAAACTTTCTGGCAGTCGGTAATCTCAAAGTAATCTTTAGCGTCAAAAAATTATTATATTACTACGAAATGTTACTTATCTTTTGAATTTAATTGTCTACTCTTAAAAATTCTTTGGAATCCCAGTTGTCTTATGGTTTTATGTTTATCAAAAATAGCAGTCAAAATAATATCTTCTGGTCTCCCAAAGTATCCATTTCTTTGAATACTTTTGTAGACTAAATCCTTTAATTCTGTTAGTAAGAAGAGACCTGGTCGCAGTGTCTTATTGTCTTGAACAGATGTCTTGCACCATAAATGCATGACGGTTGAGTCTTAATGCAAAACCAAAATGGCGCATACACTTTTATTACAAAATGGCTTAGTATGTATTTGTAAATTTTCCGAGGGGTTTCTGATTGCTACGTATAACCGAAATATACAGGAAGCAGTGGTAAACCAGCGAGAATCAACCATTTTCCCAGGCTGTCTCTTAAAAAGTTGTTCTGAACAAACACCACTTTTAACTGTTTGACAAAAATCATACAGGTATTCTTGATCTGTACAAATATTCAAATCTTTGCTGCGGAATTCGTCAACTGATGATTATATTTTTGAAAATGAAGCTACAGATAGAGTTTCGCAAACATGCAGTCATTTTTCAAGAGGCCCAGAAATGCATGTGGTCCACTGGTACTGCCATCCAGTTGTTCAAATAGATGTCTTAGAGTAGAGACAACTTTTTTGCAGACAAACCATTGCAGGGGCCTTCCAATTTTATTTTCCAGTAGGTAACACTATAATTCCTCCTTTACACCCTGTGTTTATGACAGTACCGTTCAGTAAAGTTTATCCACTAATAATTTTCCATCATAATCAGCAGTCATATTGATATCAAAGAGACAGGCTTTCGAATCAAGGTTGTCAGCTATATTTCCTAAAATTCCCAAGTTTATATATTCTGAAAATGTTTTCTCTACTTT
This sequence comes from Diabrotica virgifera virgifera, assembly GCF_917563875.1. Taxonomy (NCBI): domain Eukaryota; kingdom Metazoa; phylum Arthropoda; class Insecta; order Coleoptera; family Chrysomelidae; genus Diabrotica; species Diabrotica virgifera. The sequence goes on along the minus strand of NC_065445.1, from coordinate 199,177,099 downwards.
AGTATTCAATTGTTAGTCAATGACAAAATATTCTTAAAAAATATATAACTTAGTTAAATATAAGTAGGTGCTTAAAATTTCAATGGGCCTTCACTAATAAATTGAAGCAACTTTGTATATACATACACCGGCAAAATTAGCCGAACACCTTAAAAATGGGACATGTTTGATGTCTAGAATTTCCTAAACCAGTAGTGGTCCGATTTGAGTGATTCTTTTAGTATGTTATAGCCTTATTATTTAAGAATATCGTTGTGATAGTATTGTTGCTATATAGGTAAATATCATTTTATACCGGGTGTAACAATCATACTGTGTTTTTTTCTTAAAGTTTGGAACACCCTGTGGAATATTCTAGGACATGTAAAATATTAAAATTAAAACTCAATCGTAGAGTTTAGGCTTTCTTAACATTTTCCTTTTCGATTCATTTAATTATGAGGGACAATAAAAAAGTTATATGCGTTAACAACTATCCATGTTTTTTATCAATAAATCCTCATAGTAGGGGAGGAAAGTGTGCTAAATTTGCAGTTACTCGAGCGTTATGGGGACATATTGGATTGTGAAGAGTATGTGCTAAACCCAGAAAAAGGTTAAGTTAAGTTTTCCGTATAGTGGGGGACTTTTCATTTTTTAATTTAATTTTCCATTTGAAACAATCGTTTTTTTTTTCGATTATAGCGCGATCTATCCATAATTCGAAAAAATGTGTCGATAAAAGTTACTTATTTTTGAGTAAAGAATCCAAATCTGCAATAAAAATTGGGGGATCCTATTTAATATTTTAAATTAAATCCCCCACCCCACCTCCGTGGGGGCTCGTGTTTGGTGCCATTCGATAGATTTTTCAAAAATATTGAATAGGTACGTGTATTTTGCAGTTGTTCATTTTTCGCCGATGTTGTATATAAAATTTGTAAAAAAACATGCAAAAATAAATACTGAATATTACATACTGATTCAAATACACGTGCGCTTAGCGTTTGACATTAAAACCCCCCGCGAAGCTAGTTCAGCTGAAATCCACGAGAGGTCATCATTGTGACATCGCTTAGTAATTTATTTATTTAATACATCTATTGAATTACTTTAGGCTTGTTTATTAAACTAAGCAGATAATGATGTTAGGGGAACCCAAGCGGGGATTTTTGCAGTTACTCGAGCGCGTCAGATTATCACATGGGGAGACACCTTGTACCTTGTAAAAATGTACCTATACCATATATTGGTTCTTAACACCGGGGAATTCATTAAGGGGGGACCGAGAAAAAAAATCTATTCTTAGAAAAACTCGAAATCGTCATGTTAAGATAAGGTAAGTTAAGTACATGCAAAATAGTGTATATTTCAAAAATCTGACGATTTGAGCGGGGCGTAAGAAAATGGGCGAGTCACAAAGTGTCCCACGATTGGTGGAAATGGAAAATTAAATTAAAATATGGAGAGTCCCACAGTTTATGGAAAACTTAATTTAACTTTTTTTGGTTTTAGCACCCATTCTTCACAATCCAATAGGTCCCCATAACGCTGGAGTAACTGCAAATTTAGCATACTTTCCTCCCCTACTATGAGGTTTTATTGATGAAAAACATGGCTAGTTGTTAAAACCCATAACTTTTTTATTTTTCAACGTAAGCAAATAAATCAAAAAAGAAAATGTTAAGAAAGCCTAAGGCTATAATTGAGTTTTAATTTCAATATTTTATGTAGGCCAGAATATTCCACAGGGTGTTCCGAACTTGAGAAAAAAACACAGTATGATTGTTTCACCCGGTATAAAATGAGATTTACCTGTCTAGCAACAATATTATTACACCGATATTCTTAAATAATAAGGCTATAACATACTAAAAAAATCACTAAAATCGGATAACAGGTTTAGGAAATTCGAGACATCAAACATGTCCCATTTTTAAGGTGTTCCGCTAATTTTGCCGGTGTGTGTATTATACTTTAAAGAAATTTTGGAGTATCGGCAACACTGTAGTCTGGACAAAATTAAGAAGCTCCTTTAAAATTGATGTTGCCATGTTGATGATTTTAACGAGATATTAAGAATTTACTTTAATGTTAAAACAAGTTTAAACATTGAATGTTCAAATTTTAAGTAATAAAAAACCAAATTGTGATGGTCACATCCATTACTTATATATTTCGTTTCAATTCAACAACAAAAGAACACTATTAGTTAGTTCTTCCCTACTCTGCCTAACGTTAAATTGGCATCGTATTTTATGATGGCAACACAGCGGAACACCTGTGTCTCTACAAACAAAATTTGTCCATCCAACAGTGACGGAGTTGTAACTGGAAGGTTAGGTTATATTTTGCTACTATATAAATAATTAATCGAATTAAAAAACAACGATTTGCACGTTCAATGTGAACTCGTTTCAAAAAAGAATATACTGGAATGACTGATAATGCAATTGTTTCGAGAGTTCAGGAATTAACAAAAATCGGGTATAAGACGATCTATAAAATTGTTAAATTAGGAACTGTTACATATCATTCCTTAAAACGAAAGCAGCAAAATAAAAAATTGGGTATGGTTGACACTGTTGCAAAGGACGTTTATCAATGTTTATAAGACAGTTTATAACTTATTAGTTTATTACAAAGAAAATAGGTAGATAGTCCATATTGTGAGGACGTTTCAATCTGAAAAAATTTATAATTAGATTTCTTTGCAGATTCCTGTTCAAAAATATCCCTTTAAATAAATCTGAATGGCGCCGAGCTAATTTTTTGTGCAGAATTTGTTTAAACAATTTTTAAACAAATTTAAAACATCACCATTTTTGCTCCAAAACATATTTTTTAATTTTTTAGTCATTCTAAACAAGACAGGTACCTTGTCATTTTTCTCAACAGTTGATAGTTTTCGAGTTATAGGCGAATCAAGTTATAGGCGATCTGAAAAATGCGAATATACGCATTTTAGAGGCTTAAAAACTCCTATTTAAATTATTATTTTTGAAGTTGTCAAGAGCTTAAATTGAAGTTTAAATATTCATTTTCAAGATTCTGAATAGTAATCGGGTCTAACTTCAATTTAGGCGAATAGATTTAGTGTCCGCAGTCATATAAACCCAAATAAACAAAACAACTTCAATTTAGACTGTTGTTCTTTAAATGTTAATTATGCGTGCCCATCCGATTTTATGCCGCATACTATTTCAAAAATCTCTTACTTTGCTCTTAAAAATATATTTTAAGGTTTTGTAGGCCATTCTAAACACAAAATATTTATTTTCATTTTTCTGAGAAGCTCATAAGAGTTTTCTGAAATGGTATACGGCATAAAAATCAGATGGACGCTCATAATAACCAATTCAAAAACAATGGTATAAATTAAAGTTAGACCCTATTTCTCTTCAGAATCTTGAAAATGAATGTTTAAAATTCAATTTAAGCACACGATAACCTCAAAAACTATAACTTACATATGAGTTTTCAAGCCTCGAAAATGCAAATTTTTGCATTTTCCAGATTTCAAATCTCTTACAACTCGAAAACTATTAACATCTTATAAAATTACAAGAAACCTTTTTTGTTTAGAATGACACACAAAATAAACAAAAAAATGTTTTTCAGAACAAAGCAAAATACTTTGAAATAGTATATATAAAATAGAATAAAATAGTATATATAAAAGAGATTTTTGAAATAGTATACAGCATACGGCATAAAAATCGGATGAATGCGCATAATTAACAATTAAAAAACAACGGTCTAAATCGAAGTTAGATCCGATTACTGTTCAGAATCTTCAAAATAAATATTTAAACTTCAATTTAAGCTTTTGACAACCTCAAAGATAATAATTTTAATATAAGTTTTAAGCCTCCAAAATGCATATTTTCGCATTTTTCAGATATTAAATCGTCTATAACTCAAAAACTATTAACTTTTGAGAAAAATGACAAAGTACCTTTCTTATTTAGAGTCACTCAAAAACCTAAAAAAATATTTTTTGGGGCACAAAAGGTGATATTTTGAATTTGTTTAAAAAGTTGTTTAAACAATTTCTGCCCAAAAATTGAGAGATTTTCCTGAATATAATTATGCAAAAATTAATAAAAATTATATGAATTTTCATGAAATATGCGTTTGATGAACTGATCCTTTTTCTTAATTTCCACGCCAATGGTCGGCATTGGCATCAAAGAATCTCAAAAGCCGACACTTGGCAAACTGACTTTGGAAAAAGAATACAGAAGCATTAACGTCCAAGGTTATGCTATTTTAGAAATGAAATAATTGGTAACATTAACTTTTTTTACACCAATGTATATTTTATTTGGGTATTTCGCCACATTTTTTGAAGTAGGGCTTTAAATTAGTTATTGTCTATTTATTATTTAGTGGCGATATATTTCAATTTTTAAAATTTTCTGAAGTTATAATTATTTAGGCACGAGGGTGAATTTTTATATTCCCTGGTGCATGCGCACACTGACAGTATGGAATTAGTCGCTAATTCTTTATGTAGCACAAATAAGGCGTGTGTGAAAAGAATATATTATTAGTGTTTTTAGTAAATATATTTATTATAATTTTTGTGTCTTTGGATTTGTCTTCCTCAGGAATAAGATATTTTATAATAATAGTAAGTATATTTAAAGTATTTTTGTATACTTCACTTGGTCTATTAAATTTGTCAGTATGTATAAGAAATCTTGTAACCTGTCAAAGCAAGGGGAGTATAGCTCAGTGGTAGAGCGTGTGACCGGAGATCAAGAGGTCCCCGGTTCAAATCCCCGTGTGTTTTCTAATTTTTTTTTATTTTTCTTATTGTTTTAGTAAAAATTTTTGGAAAGTAGTAAGTAAAAATTAGTTTAATCTTTAAATAAAATACAAATAACCTGTTAAAAGTATATTTACTTCATTGAAATCATATAATAGAAGTATAACTTCTTACGTGCGTACAAAGTACACACACATTCTTTTTTTTTTCACTTTCTGTTGGTTCGGATTTGCCGAACGTTTGGATTACCGGGATTCGGATTTGTGGGGTTCTACTGTATTTAACAATTTTTAGCAATGTGGCTGTTTTTCAGTTATTCTTTTATTTTTTTTATGTAATTATGTTTATTTACAATCTACAGCATTAAAAGAGTATTAAGTAAATTTGTTCCATGTTTTTGGGCATGAAGAAGAGACTTCCAATGATGTCTCATCTTATTCTATTTATGTTTAAGTTTTAAAATAGGTCTTGAGGCCAGGTTCTATCTAGTCTCCTTGTGGCAGGGCCATTATGAAATAATTCCCTTACTAACTCATTTTCATGGTGAATGGTACGCTCATTTTGTGACTCTGTGGCTCAATGGATTTTTTCTCTGATGAAAGATATATTTAAGTCTTCGTGAAGTGTTTGGTTACCAACCTACCATGGTGCATCCACTATTGATCTTAGAACTTTAGACTGAAATTTTTGGATGATATTCAGTGATGTTGACTTTGCACAGTCCCAGAGGTGTAGTCCATAGTACCAAATAGGTTTGAGTATTGCTGTGTACAGAAGAATTTTGTTTTGGATGTTGAGTTTTGATCTGCGCCCAAGGAGCCAATACATTTGCCGGAATATTATTATTCTTTTATGAGATACTTTTATTCATCATGAGCTTTCTTACTTCTTAGTGAAGTTTTCATCATGAAGACAATTTATTGGTTATGTTATTGAGTTTCCCATATTTTCTTAAACAGAAACTTGCAAAACAAATAAATGCCCCAAATATGGTTATTATTGTAAAAAAATGTTGATACTAGTGCAATTTACTGAAACTATATTTAAACAGTTAACTATTGATAAACAGTTAACTATTCCAATTTAATTAATTAACAAATATACTAAAATATATAATAAACTGTCTAAAACGAACATAAATAAAACACTTTTTTTACAAAATGATAAATGTAAAAACCAAATAATTGGGAAGAAAATATTTTGTTTAATATAGAGTTAGTTGAAAATGGATATTTTATATAACAACTACAGCATAAATACATTGAATTTGTGGTCCTATAACAGAAAAATTGATACCATAGGAATACTTACATGTGTGCAAACATTCAATGATTGTACATGCATCAACAAAGTAACCATCACATATTTTGCAAGTTATATAGGTATTGAGGTCAGTTATAGGTATCTTTGTGGATCCTTGCATGATCCCAGAGTTATTTATCACGTCGTTTCATATTCTGACCTTTTGGAAACCCATATCATCACTGGTATTGCCCATATTGGTCATGAGTACTTGACCTAAAAAGATTTAAAGGGGTCAGGCCTACAAAAAACCTAGAAACGTAATTTCTAAGTCGAAATAGTACTTACTGGCGTAGAAACGATTCTAATTCCTGATTTTTAATAAATATTATTGTTTACTTCTAAAATAAATGTTTGACAGACCAACCTTGAGCAGATTTGACAGATAGAGGTAAAAATGGCGTCATCGCACATTAACTCGCAAATTCGTCAAATTTTATTACGACTGTTTAAAAAATTCTACTTAATTGGTCAAAAGATACTTTTTTCTATGAGTTGCCAAAATTATTTGATTTTCAGTTATCTTGGTTTAGCGTTTTCTGTTGACAACTGCCACAAAGTCAAACGCACTACTTCTCGTAATACCAACTTAATTTTAATATGCAAATTTGCAATTTCTTCTTTTTTGCAATAGGTATGAATTTGCGTTTACCGTCTAATTACACTATATGTAAATAAATAAAATTATTAACCGTAAATTATAAGAATATAAAAGTCAGTTGAAGTAGGTTAATAATTAAATGAAATTTGTGATTATTATACAAAAAATCTCTCCTATAATACAAAAAACCATATAAAAATGTTAATAACTATATGACAGGACATCTATTGGTTACATTTAACCTTAATTGTTCTAAATCAGAATCAGAGAGACAAAAATGTGTATTTAAATTTAAACAAATTAAAATATTATTATTATTTCGTTTTAATAATAATAACGAACTGCACTGACATTACGAATGACGAATATACCCGAAGATTTCAAAGTCGTCAATCAACCCCCTCTTTCCTTGTCTAAAGCCGAACGCAAACGACTCGTCTACTTGGCGAATAATCGTTACTTGTGTATACTTGCCATGTCGTGTACAATTATTGTACTAATTTACAAATACATACTATTATTAATAATAATCAAGTATATTCAAATGGGAAATAAGCCACAATTTTACCTAAAAATGATTTTATTAACGTTTCGACGCCCAAGTCGGGTGTCGTTGTCAAAATACAAAATAATACTAAATAAATAAAAATGTTGTTGCTTAGTAAACAATTCTTCTAATAATTTATTTAATCTGACTCATTTATATCGGCAATTCAGACACGTATTATACATTTTAAAGTAGACGACTTTAATAATAATATAAATAATAGCTTCAGAACAACATTATTAATAATAATTAAGCATACATTGTCAAATAATTGTTGTCAAATAAATACAACAATTATTGTTGTAGTAGTAACAGTAACCCACTCATACGACATGGCAAGTATACACAGGTAACGATTAATTCGCCAAGTACACAAGCCGTGTGAGTTCGACTTAAGAAGCAACCTAACTGTCACTCTGTTGTCACTGTCAGTGTAAGTGTCAACTGTCAACATAATTTATAATTTTTTCATAACCTTGTTTGCTTTCTTCTTAAATGAAAATAAAATGGTAGACGAAGGCACTAGGAAAACATTAAGTAATATCCCATTATTAAAAACAAAAGCCGGCCCAAGAGATAAAGAACTATGGATACAAAGGTTAAAGGAAGAATACCAATCTCTGATTAAAGTAAATCATCAAATTCATTGTTTAATTCATGAACATTTTCTAACATATGTTTTTCTAGTATGTCCAAAATAACAAAGCAGCAGATAATGATTGGTTTAGGCTAGAATCTAACAAAGAGGGAACAAAGTGGTTCGGAAAGTGTTGGTTCATCCACGAACTGTTAAAATATGAGTTTGATGTGGAATTTGATGTAAGTAAAAGAGGTACTATCTATTATATCAATGGTTTAAAGCACACCTATTGTATGTCCATTTTTTTTTCTATTATTGAGTTTTTGCATTGTACCTTGATGACCTCCAACAGTCTATCATCCTGCACAGACATTGCATGTCCTAATGCGTTTGGTGTGGTATAAATGACATTTCCAAACTGTGTGCTGTAGCGCTGTGCTACAGGAGCGTAAACATTCAAAATCAATTTTCTCAAAAAGTACATGCACGGATATAAAATAAGTTTGCTTTAAGCCATAAATATGTATTTTTATCTATTTAATAAATCGGTTTTAGATTCCCATCGGATACCCCACAACTGCCCCAGAAATAGCCCTTCCAGAACTTGACGGCAAGACTGCTAAAATGTATAGAGGTGGTAAAATTTGTCTTAGTGATCATTTCAAACCATTATGGGCTAGGAATGTACCTAAATTTGGAATCGGTCATGCCATGGCTTTGGGGGTAAGGAAAATTAACTACTGAGTTTATAAATTTGAACTATTGGTTCTAATAACATTTTTTATTAATAGGCTATTCATTATGTATTTTAGAAAGGAACTACAACATTAACGGGATTTTATTGTTTTATATAGTCAATGAACTAAATTTAATGAAAATACTCTAAATATGAAAAAACTGTGGAATGCTACCATTTAAAGGGGTGCGTTTTTGAGAAAGGGGTGAATTAATCCCTAGGCACAGGGCGAATTAGGGTGAGTTCTATGCACTTTTGGTGCAAACACATCTACATGAAAATTATCCCAGGTTAAATGTACTATCGAAATATCACATTTTAAAGTCAAAAATACTTTTTTTACAAAAATATATTCAAAAGAAAAGCAAGAAAAAACCACGAAAGATAGCAATGTTGTTTTTGCCTCATAACCTTTTTCCACAGGGATATAGGTATAGGCATTGCTTCACAGAAAAAAATCTTCCATCCTTCCTCTTTAAAATGGCGTTTGTTAAAAGTCCCTGTAATTTATAGTTTCCAAAATATGATTTTTCAAATTTCCGAGTCCCTTTTTTTGCTTCAGAAATTGGCAGCTGCTTAGTGTACAATTTAGGAATGGTCAGAATTTTTAAAACATCCTCTTTAACGTTTCTCTTGCTAAGAAGGGTTCGTTTAAAATTAACATGTGTATACTTTTATAGTTATCTACAAAATTAAATTTATATTGAATAATGTTGGCAACTATTTTTGATACCTAAAACAATTCACATTTAACCAATTAACAATATTTCCTTCAAAGTCCTTGTTTTTATTTATTATTATCTTCTGAGCCAGTTTTTTTCAAATCTAAAAATTCCTTATGTTAAATTTTTCTTGTTTTCTAAGCAGATTTATCACATTTTCTGTTTTTTTTTGCCATTCTAAAGATATTCTCGTATGCATGTACACTAAAAATATCTATTTTGTGCTTGGCGCTTTCGATGGCACTATGCATAGTATCCACTTACATGTAGGAATACCCACTATCCATAAAGACATCAAGGGTTGGATATCATTGAACAGTATGAAGCAATGCAGCAGCTATTTAACGATTCGATTTTGGCCACCGAACGTATCAGAAAGAATATAGTTAAATGCATCACATTTTTCTATTCTCTGTTAATGATTGTGTATAAAGTGACAAACAGGTGCCAATTTCACAGCTACCTCTTTTTCCATTTACTTCTGTCCAAAAATAACAAAATGCGTTATTGGGGGGAGCAGCTTCATAAATTGTAAAAGTGTATACCTAAGTTTGGTTTCCGTAAATAATAAAGCAAACTAATTTCAGATGTTGGAATTTGTAACACACTTTGCATGTCACAGGATATGGATATGAAACCACTGTCACCAGTTGCTCTCTGTTTGTCGGCTTCTTTTTCGTTCATTGCTGCATCTTTTCTTTCTAAATGCATCTGATACTTTTGTTCCAGCTTTGTCTTTTCCTCTGGAAAGCCTATTCATATTCACTGCAAGTCATACATTGATCTTTCTTTGGTTTGAAAAATGAAAAATTGTATTCATTACAGAAGATTCGTCTGTAATAGTCCACAGTAAATCGTCCTTTTTGGAAGATTATTACAAAAGTTTTAAAAATGGTCTTAACTGCTTCGTTTGAGCGAGTCTACCACTTTCTGACAAATTTCAGGGTGCAGGTTGGACACGTTTCAGGCTAAAGAAACACGGCTGTAAATTTGTCGGACAAGAGATCGACAATATTTATTAATTAAATATAAGTACTTTAAATTGAAAATTAAGAGTTTTGTAATAACAAAATTGTAGAATCCGGCACCCGCAAGATGTCACTGTCGCGCGGTAGTTTTGTTATTACAAAACTCTAAATTTTCAATTTAAAGTATGTACTTATATTTAATTAATAAAGATTGTCAATCTCTTCATCGACAAATCTACAATTTCCTTCTCAAATGTTTTAACGTTGGCAAATATTTTGTCAATACGTTTCATAATGAAGATTTCGTTTCAACATCTGGGACTGGGATACAACTGACCCATCAATCACCACACATAAAGCGAGGAAGCAATATTTTGCAAGCTAAAACTTGTACTAAATCTTTTTTAACGGGAGTTTTAAAACAAAATTTAACCAGTAAAATCCACTATGTCAAATAATTGCCTTCGCAAAATCCACTAAGTCACTTAATGGATTTTGCCTGAACAAAAATTCATTGGAAAGACTTTGTGAATGTAGAATTTTATTGTTTTATGTTGTCAAGAGTGAGAAAATACTTACTGGATTTTGCTAGCACATAAACTAAACAAATTACAATATCAATACGTAATTAAGTCAAAAATGACAAAAACTGACTTAGTGTATTTTGCTTGTAACCCGACGATATATTTTTTGAAAATTTTATACTTTTAATGATTTTTGATATATATTACGATAATTTTTAAATGTCTCATTATAACTTTTTTTATTGTATATTTAGGTATATAATATAGTGCACTAACTATTGTGTAACCGTACAAACTATGGTTCAAGTTCCTATCTCTTTAAAACTATTAAATTAGCAAACACATTATCTCCGCATGTTGATTTCTTTATGAACGACTTTACTGCGTTTTCCACACAATTACATTTATATTTAACTTAATGTTTTAATTTCAGGATTGATTTGTCAATTACTGTTATTGTCCTCGTTCTAAGATAAGTTGTATTTGTCAATTGCAAATTGTTTTAGATATTTAGATTTTATTACTTTATATTATAGGACTAGCTCTCAATTATTGTTAAATGAGAGCAAGTAATTTTATTATTGTTTATTGTGTATTTACCAATTTTGTACTAGATCTTATTTTGAATTGTTGTTCTAGTTTATATGACATTTTAATTATCTTATGTACTAAGGACTTCGGTGCGTCAATAAATAAAATAAAAAAGAAAGCTTATTTTCCTTACTTTAAAATGGGGTACTGTAAAAAATTGTATGACTATTTTTAAACAAGATATTCTTTTTCAAAGTGTGACATATACACATGCAATAGGTCCCACTAAGTTGGAACCATACGGAAAACTTTTTTAGTATTAACTTTATGAAAAAAAGGTATTCTTTATAAAATGCTCTGTAGTCTAAAACCTAAGATGCAATCATCAGATATAAAATGTTATCAATAGTGTACGAAGTGTTAAAAATATGAATTTCGCTCAAGAGTAAAGTACCTTTATATTTCAGAATATCGAAAAGTGTTATTAAGAAAAGTTATTTTGAATTAAAATTTATGTTATAATATGCAATTATATTCTTCTAATTGAAAAAAATAAAAAAAATTCTCAAATTACGGATACCCTTGGTGGATATCCTATGGATATCTTGTTTAAAAATAGTCCTAGAATTTTTTGCAATACACCATTTTAAAGTAAAGAAACTATGTTTTTTTTATTTTGCAATGTATATACCTAAATGTACAAGAAAAAAGTCAAAATGAGAAATTTCAAAAATAATCATAAAAAGTATCAAAAATCATTAAAAGTATAAAACCTTGAAAAGGAGAACTTGCTTAAAACGAGCCGTATAATCTTATACAGTAGACCATTTTAAAGGTAATTGACTTCTCTTTCTACTACATGTACCATTGCATATACCTAGAGATATGTAGAAAAAAGTTACAGAACAATGTTTGCGAAATAATGGGGAAAATGGCCCAAAAATGCTGTGAGCGGCAAACTTTGAAAACTCCTATTTTGGAAATTATAAATCGTAGAGACCTCTACTAAACGTCATTTTAAAGAGCGAGGATGGAAGTTATTTTTCGCTGAAGCAACGCCTATACCTACAGTCCCTGCTCAATTTATTAGACTCACCCTAGAAATATAAGTTTTTTAATTTGAAACACCTTAAAAGTATGTTCAAAGTCATACGGAACTGCTGAGTGAGTTAAATAGCAATTATTTAATGTGCTGCATTATTCAGTTAAAAAGGGTAAAACTTTTTGTTTGAATTGTGAAAACTTGACTTGACTTGACAGATGGCAATAAAATGGGCTAAAAGGTTGCAATGACTCAACTTTTTTCAACTTTAGTTTTTTAGTTAAATTGATAATTGGTGTTCAATTTTCGTAAAATTTGCAGTGGTGAATGTTAATATTGTTCTATATTAATGGTAGTTTTTAATTTGTTTATTTTATTTTAACATATTGATAGAAATATGATAATTTCTAAAAGACGAATATCTTCGATTAGAATTTTTTCAAATGGGTGATTGTAAAACTCTTTCTGTTGAGCAAATCTCTTCTGTTACTGCTCTATTAGAAAATATCACATGTTGTCAAAGAGAAATAGTAAAAAATGTGGTGTATCTTAATCGTTGGTTCGAAGGTTAAGTCAAAAACCTAAAGAGAAATATCCTGTTACATCAATTTGGAGGGGTCGGTATGACAGAAAGATTTCACTCACCCCCAGAAGGCAACGACTTTTAAAGAATTTGGCTGTAAAACACAGAAGAGTCACCCATAGCAAGATAAGGAATAAATTGGAAGAATCAGAGTGTTCAGTATCGGAGTCCACTCTATGCCGAAATTTGTAGAGTATGGGATTCAAATGTCATAGGACAGTTTAGGAACCAACCTAACATTAAACTATCACCACAAATGCTCAAAAACCCTTAGTTTGGGCCAATTTGGATAAAGACTGTACAGTCATATAATACTTATGCAAATTGGCCGAAACTAAGCGTTTCTTGAGCATTTGTGGTGATGGTTTTGGTTCCATAACTGGCCTATGACATTTAAATCCCATACTGTACAAATTTCGGCGTACAGTGGAGTCCGATACTGAACACTCTGCTTCTTCCAATTTATTCCTTATATCGCTAAGGGTGACTCTTCTGAGTTTTACAGCCAAATTCTTTAAAATTCGTTGTCCTCTGGGGGTGACTGAAATCTTTCGGCCATACCGAATCCTCCATATCGATGTAACAGGATGTTTCTCTTTAGGTTTTTGACTCAACCTGCGAACTGACGATTAGGGTACACCAAACTTTTTTGCTATTTCTCTTTGACAACATGTGATATTTCCTAATAGAGCAGTAACAGAAGAGATTTGCTAACAGAAAGATCTTTACAATCACCCATAAGAAAAAATTCTAATCGAAGATATTCGTCTTTTAGAAATTATCATATTTCTCTTAATATTTTAAAATAAAATGAACAAATTAAAAACTACCATTAATATAGAACAATATTAACGCTCACTACTAAACATTTTAAGAAAATTGAACACCAATCACCAATTTAACGAAAAAAACTAAAGTTGAAAAAAGTTGAGTCACTGCACCCATTTAGCCCATTTTACTGCCACCTGTCAAGTTTTCCCAATTCAAACAAAAAGTTTTACCCTTTTTAACTGAATAATGTAGCACAATTATTAAGTAATTGCTATTTAACTCATTCAACAGTTCCGTATCACTTTGAACATAGGTACTTTTAAGGTGTTTCAAATTAAAAAACTCATATTTCTAGGGTGAGTCTAATAAATTGAGCAGGGACTGTATATCCCCGTGGAAAAAAGTTATGGGGCAGAAAACAACATTGCTTTCTTTCGTGTTTTTTTCTTGCTTTTCTTTTGGATATACTTTTGTAAAAAAAATAATTTTGACTTTAAAATGTGATATTTGGATAGTAAATTTAACCTGGAACAATTTTCCTGTAGACATCTTTGTACCAAAAGTGCATAGAACTCATCCTAATTCACCCTGTGCTTAGGGACTAATTCACCCGTTTCTCAAAAAAACGCACCCATTTAAATGGTAGCACTCCGCGGTTTTTTAAAATTTAGAGGTTCATTGACCATATGAGACAGTAAAATCCCGTTAACGTTGTAGTTCCTTTTAGCTCTCTTATTTTGAACATAATCAATAGCCTATAAGAATGTTTTGAAACTGTTTTCTTGTTGCATGTCTAATAATTTAAGTACAGTAGACTTATGATTATCCGAGTCTAGGTCATCCGAGCCCCTGGGTTAACCTAGGCAAAAGTCAGTTAAATCAAACCGATATTTTTGTGTACAACTGTTTATTAAGAATTTCTTAGTTTTGGTTTCATAATTCATTTTTCATAAGCTGATTTTTGTGAGTCTGAGAGAGCATATTACTGTGCAATATGAGTGGAAAGCGGAAGAGTAGTTGTATCTTTGGAAACAAAAGTGAATGCAATCAAAAGGTTGGATAAGACGAAGCAATAAAGAAGATTGCTTCAGATTTAGCTGTTGCAGAAGTAACTGTTGGTGATTGGAAGCGTAAGCAGAATGAAATAGAACAGTGGGTCAACCGAAATGTGAGTGGGTTGATGCGGAAGACAATATTCAAACAGTTCTTTGTTCTTGTAGTTCTCACAAATAAGAGGATTGGGCAGCCAGATAAATGGTCCAATACTCCAAGCAAAATCTATTATGAATTCCACATCCACAAGAAGGTTATGGATGGATGAGAAAACTGTTGTGCTAGTGAGGGATGGATTAACATATTAAAGAAGAAATATGACATCCAATAACTGAATATTTGCCGCGAAAAACTTTCTGCTGTTCAACTAAAATTGGATTTATTTAAAATTACAAGACATTATCCTTAAAAATAGACTGACTTCAGACCAAATATTTAACTGGTGAGAATCCTTAATTTTAAAGCGATAGTTATCGTTATTTATGTCTTTTTCTATAAGCACAACTAATCTCGGTGTTAACTGAGTTTTTTCCATATCCGAGGTAGTCATGGTCCCAATTACCTCGGATAATCGCAAGTCTACTGTTTTATGTTTATATATGGGATTAAGCCAGAATTATTGGTGTAATGAAAATTACATTTTAAATTAACCAAATATTTGACGTTTCAATTTTCACTCGAGAAATTGATCTCAAAAAAGTTCTTTGTTTTTCTAATTCTGGGAAGTTTTTATAACCTAGATTAGTTCTTTTTCTTCTTATTCTTTTTTTTGGGCTTTGACCTAGTTTAGGTATTAACCTAGATTTGGTGTAGGTATGTGTTTTCAAAACTTGACATATTTGGCTTAAATATTATGAGCCACGGAAAACGAAGATGAGGCAAGACAATGGATGAACCACGAAATACAAGAATGGATGGGTCAAGAGGACATAGTTAGAGCAATAAAAGCACAGAGAATTAGATGGTATGGACACATAATGAGAAGAGAGAAGAACAATCCGTTAAGAGTTATAACCGAATGGATACCACCAGGTACAAGAACCAGAGGCAGGCCCAAACTCAGATGGAGACAACAAGTGGAATAAGACTTAAGAAGTATGGAAATTAAAAATATAGGAAAGAAAATCAAAGAGAGAGAAGAATGGAGAAAGGTAGTGGAAACAGCGAAGTCACACCAGCAACTGTAAAACCAAACTCAGAATGGGATGATCCCCCACAAAAAGGATCTTAATGAGATCTGCTGAACTCATAATACACAAATATACCTTATATACAGAGATTTTAAAAAACCTAATTTATACAACCACATCTCTATGATGCTAATTTCACAAACAAATTCACACAAAAACAATTTTTTCAACCACACACTTGTTGTGACGCATAAGAGCTATTCTTTTTCTCATGATCATCTTTCAGTGCGTCACAGTTTTTCGATTTCTTTCTAACGCATTAAATTGTATGTGACAGAAAAAAACGCACGTCGGTGATTACATTCCATCGGTGACATTTATAACATTTATTCTAGTTATTCTAGTTGTCGATAGATGGCGCCATAATAAAAAAATAATTTTTTTTTAATTAGATAATAATATTACAAATATAATCTGTATAATTTATAAGACTATTCAAATCAAAGAAAATTCCATTTTATAAATGCAAGAAACATATTTGATTTGTCTTTATTCCAAATTGAAAATAAAATGTGACAACTGTCAGATTTAACTAAAATGTCATGTTAGAATAAATGTCATAAATGACTTACCCTTTTTCCTATCATTTGTTATGCACTGAAAAATGCTCATGAAAAGGACAATAGGTCAAATATGTTTTGAAAAGACATAAATGAAATCTAGGTTATAAAAACATAAAAAGTTCCCAGAATTAAAAAAATATTTTTGGAGAATGATTTCCGTAGTTGAAATCGAAACGTCAAACATTTAGTCAATTAACACGTTGATGGACAGTGCGTCAAATGTATAAGCAAGTGTTGTCACACTATGTGTATTTTACAAAGTAGAATAGGGAAAAATGCAACGTCTATAGACGTGTCACCTTACATGAATGGAAATTAGACGTTCATAGACGTTCTGTCCGTCAACGTGTTAAAAATGTAACTTTTAATTACACCAATAATTATGTCTCAAACCCATATAAACATAATACTTAAACTTTTTGTATTGTTTTTATCAAATTTTGCTATATAAAACTAGGTTTTTACAAACTGTATCTTATTTCAGCTTGGTCCATGGTTAGCTGTGGAAATTCCAGATTTAATAGCAAAAGGAGTGATATCTTACAAAGAAAAGACAAGTCAATGATCCATATAAATAAATTTATAGTTAAGAATAAGAGCAAAATAAATATTTTCCATTTTATGTTGTTGTGGTTTTCGTGGGTGTGTACAAAGTTTAGTTTGTAATTATCTTGAGGTTGGTAATAGAAAATATGCCAAACAGGTTAAAACTAAAAAAAACTACTCAGTCAGTGTTTCATGTTGAAGAATATACTAATTTTTTTATAGCAACTATACTTAACCCTCCCATTCTATTTAGAAATGATTTCGTAGCACTCATATTAAAAAGTAAATGATTACTTACATGTTAAAATAACCTTGGCATATGATGTTACTTAATTGATAATACAGTTGAACCCACTTATTGGAATAACCTTCGTGCCAAGCAAAAGTATTCCTATAAGCGGGATATTCTAATAACCTATCATTGGAGGCTAGTAAAAATGTTTCGGGACCTCAAATATATATTCCGTAAACCGGGATATTCCTTTATTAGGGGATTCTAAGAATCGGGTTCAACTGTAACTGAAATTCATTTAAAATTGGTTAACTTTTCATTTAATTGTTTAATAAATGTGAAATGTGTTTAAAATAATTCTCTATCTGTGTTTCTCTATGTGTTTATTATTCTATTTTTGTCTTTTTTTAATATAGGTATGTAATGAGATATATAGATTTTCTACCAATAAATATATATTATTACCGTATTTTAATCAATTTTGTATAAAAATTAAATTTTCAAATGAGAGAAGGCAACTATAAAACAGTTTACAATGGTTTTGGATACCAACTAAGCATCTATAACTTGCTTTGTCCACATACAGCATGCTTGGCACTGAGTAGTTTAACAATGTCACTGAAAGGTTGGATGAAAAAAGGCAAAAGTTTTAAAAAAAAATTAAATTTTGCGAAAATTCCTAAAATCTTGGCCTCATGATTGATTGTGATATTGCCATCTAGTGAAGGACAATGCACAACTAACTAATTGCTGATAGGTTGGTTTTAAAGTAATCTTAAAACACTTTTAGATATTTTGAAAAATTTAAGTAAATCTTTGAAAAGGAAATCTCTGCTAAAAGATATATCATTAAGGAAATACACTATGGAATTTAAAACTGAATATAAATAACAACTTTTTTACACTTTAATATACCTACCCTCAACCCACTGTGCTATATGGTATTATTTTGCCAAAAAAAAAAAATGGTACAATATTTCAAACAACTGGATGGCGATTTCAATATTGGAAGTTACCCATAAACCAAATTTATTGCTAAGAAAGGGGAATCTTAAGCTCGCTAATAAAGATAGGAATAATAAAAAACACTCTTTTAATATTTGCTCAGCATGTCAGTGATACAAATATAAAAATTGTGTTTATGTTTTTTTCTCCAAAAACACTCCATATAAAAATAGATTGCTAGGATAAAAGGTTTTGTTACATTGCTTAGGATTAAAAAAACTGATTCACCAAGTTTGCTACCAATGTATACTGAACCAATTTACCACATTCAATGTGCTCCTTGTTCAACGAAATTTATTTATTTACGGGCAAGCCCAATTCAGAAAGGATTATTACAAAAAAATTACAAACACAAAAGCAAAAACATAAACAGTGTCAACACAAAGAACAAATATTACAATATGTGTTGGATAAAAAAGCTATTAAGTTAAAAGAAAAAAAAAGAACATTACGATATAAAAAACAAACAAAGTTTAAGCTTAAAAATTGCTGAAAGAAATTATATCATTAACATCTAGCTATATTTGTATGCTCAACAAATGGTTTTTAAATCTATCCAAGGAATTGCCGAATATATTTAAGTCATTTAGAGAATTCGCAAGTCTAAGTGTTCGTGGTAAAAAATTGTTGTAAGTATAGTTATATCTATGGAAGCTTCTGTGAAAAGTTTGAGTTTGTCTTGTTGACCGAGTAGGAACAAAAAGACTAATTTTTGACAAAAGATCGGGACAGCTACTATTACCATTATTAATGTTGAATAAGATTGTCAGATCTTTTCTTTTTCTACGGGTTTCTAATGAAGTAATATTCAATAATAATTCAATATCCGTGTAGCTACGATATATATGTTTTTTAAAAGCTACGTATTTGAGAACGGTATGCTGAACTCTATCAAGTTTATTTTTATGAGCTAGATAATATGGAGACCACACACAGGAACAAAAATCAAGATGAGATCTAACAAGTGAGTAAAATAAAATTTTCATTGAATTTATATCTGTGAAATCACGAGATGTTCTTTTAATGAAACCAAGCATTTTCATAGACTTTTGGACAACGGTACTAATGTGGTGCTTAAAGCTGAGTGAAGAGTCTAATATTATGCCGAGGTCTCTGATTTGTGTGCATGATTGCAATGGTTGATCGTCAATAGTATAGTCATGTGTTAGCAAATGGTGATCCCTACAGAAACGCGTAATATAACACTTACCAACATTTAATTCCATGCCATTAAGAAAGCACCACTGGAATAATTTATTAATATCTGATTGTAGTCCAAGAGTATCATCATGAGATCTTATTATCATAAAGCACTTAAGGTCATCAGCGAAAAGGAGAGCTTTTGTATGGGAAAAACAAGTGGTTTTTAGATAAAGGTGTAAACCAACATGGATATTTTTTAGAGCATACTTTTTTTTGTGGAACATACAGATTAATAACATGATACAGAGAGTCATACAATATAGAAATCATTTCATTGATTTGTTTATTATGTAAGAGATTATCCCAGTCAATAGATTCAAAACTTTAGCGAATGGCTGTGAAATTGGCACTGCGAAAGTCGTAGTAGTATTCCATAACTGATGTGCTTTTTTCAACTGCAAGTTGTAAAGTGGTTACTAGCGGAGGATGGTGAACATCTTCAAGGATCAGAAAATTGTGTGCTTTCATTGTTCAGTGAATATTGTGAACATAACATAGTATACATATTATTTGTTTGACTGTATACAAGACGAACTGCCGCCTTAGTTAGTGGGACAGATCGGCAGTTAGAGAACACACCATCACACAACGCAACCACCAAACGTTATTTAGAGTGCTTGATAGGATGTGTATCGAAAAATACTCGACCAACAGAGTAACAATGTACCCCCGGGATATATCAGTTGGTCCATAACTCGTTTAGATACAGACTCTCTTAAGTCGATCGAGTATTTTTCGATAGACTAAGGATGACATCCTACCAAGAACCCTAAATAACGTTTGGTGGTAAAACATGGCTAGTTGTTAAAGTAACTAAATTTTTTATTATCCAACATCGAATGAATAAAAAAACAGAATGTTAAGGAAACCTGAGGCTAGAGTTGGGTTTTAATTTCAGTATTTTATAAATGCTAGAATATTCCACAGGGTGTGGTGAATTTTGAGAAAAAACAGTTTGATTGGTACACCCGGTATACAATAACAATTTACTTGTCTGGCAACAGTATATTGTTAGAGCGATATTGTTAAAGAATAAGGTTATAAGATATTAAATAATAAAAATCACTTTAATGGGAAAACAGGTTTAGGAAATTCTAGACATCAAAAATAATAACCCTTTTTTAAGGTGGTGCGTTAATTTCGTGAAGTAGTGTATATTCACTTCGCCTTATTTTCTCTTTAACTAAATGTGCTATCTCAAACGATTATTTTTATTTTCATCTTACGTACAACATTATAAAACCAAAATCATACTGGACCAAACTCTTTGAAGGAAAAACCTCTTTTTCACTTCACATGATCATGGCTCTTAAATATCTGGTATCGTATCCTTTAGAGGAAAATAATTAAAATACCTTTTTTTCAACAATTATTAGTGGAGACTAAAGTAACATCCCACCAGTTGTTTTTTAGTTTCTTTATATTCCAGTGCTTCCTTTGCTGTATTCCTTTAACAATTATTATGTATATTGTTTAAGTTCTCCGTTGGCGACCATTGCATGTTACTGGCTTAATAAGCTGGAGGATCCGTATTCAATTCCTGGCACTGGCACAAAGAAATTTTTCAATTTCTAATTTAATTCAGGCACCATCGTGCTTTGGAGAGCACGTAAAGCCGTCGTTTCCGGCTATGTAAGTGGTCGTTAAGACCTGCAAATCACTAGACCTAAATTAGTCCAGAAAGCCCCTGCGCATCCGCTAGGAAAAATATTCTAATTCAGATTTTTTGCACAATCTTACTCAAAAAGGACTCCTTTTAACAAATTTGCATGTTGCCAGGACCAAACGGTGGTCAAAAATTTTTTTAACGTTTTTTTTTTTTGTTTTTTTCCTAAAATTATTTTTTTTGCATGGAAAAAAGTTTTTTTAGGTTTTTTGGATCATTCCAAAGAGAACAGGTCTTTAGTGACTTTTCTCTAAAAATGGTAGTTTTTGACATATAAGCGATTAAAAATTGAAAAATTGCGAAATCGGCCATTTTTAACCCTCAAAAACTATGTGAAAAACTGAAAATTTGAATGTTGCCAAGGTAGGTAGATATTCTTTAAACATCGATTGATGAAATCCAGAACAGTTTTTTGCAATACGATATTCCAAACTCCTTTGTTTTTTAATTGCTAATCAAGCGTGCGCGACACTATTTTCCACCGACAGTATGGTGCAAATGAAAGGAATAAATTCGTTATTTCGTAAACCGGCGACTTTAAGGAAAAATCCCAAAACAGGTCGATTTTATTTTTAAGTTAAGATATTGTGGCATATATGGTATACTAGTGACGTCATCCATCTGGACCTGATGACGTAATCGATGATTTTTTAAATGAGAATAGGGGTCGTGTGCTAGCTCATTTGAAAGGTTCTCCAATTCTCTATTTAGTAATATAAACATTTACATAATTATTTATACGGGGTGTCCAAAAATTTTTATTAAATTAAATTATTTGACAAAAAAAAAGAAGTAGAAGGACACCCTGTATAAATAATTATGTAAATGTTTACATTACTGAATAGAGAATTGAAAAACCTTTCAAATGAGCTACCACACGACCCCTATTCTCATTTAAAAAAATCATCGATTACGTCATCACGCCCAGACGGATGACGTCACTAGTATACCATATATGCCACAATATCATAACTTAAAAATAAAAATGACCGGTTTCGGGATTTTTCCTTAAAGTCGCCGGTTTACGATATAACGAATTTATTCCTTTCATTTCCACCATACTGTCGGTGGAAAATAGTGTCGCGCACGCTTGATTAGCAATTAAAAAACAAAGAGTTTTGAATACTGTATTGCAAAAAACTCTTCGGGATTTCATCAATCGATGTTTAAAGAATATCCACCTACCTTGGCAACATTCAAATTTTCAGTTTTTCACATAGTTTTTGAGGTTTAAAAATGGCCGATTTCGCAATTTTTCAATTTTTAATCGCTTATATGTCAAAAACTATCATTTTTAGAGAAAAGTTTAGAAAAAGTTTTAGAGAAAGACCTTTTCTGTTTGGAATGACCCAAAAAACCTAAAAAAAACTTTTTTCCATGCAAAAAAAATAATTTTAGGAAAAAAACAAAACAAAAAAACGTTTAAAAAATTTTTGACCACCTTTTGGTCCTGGCAACATGCAAATTTGTTAAAAGGAGTCCTTTTTGAGTAAGACTGTGCAAAAAATCCGAATTAGAATATTTTTCCTAGCGGATGCGCAGTGGCTTTCTGGACTAAATCAGAAGGTTACACGAATAACATATGTTACCGTTAAAACCCGATTTAAGTTAAAACCCGAATTTACTAGGAAAAACTAGTTTTAACTATACGCTTTAGACAATTCTAGTTTTAACTAGTCAAAACTAGATTTGACTGCTAAATTCAGTTAAAACTGGAAATCCCGAACGGATTTAATTTAGAGTAGTTCTCTATCGATCTAGAGCAGAACCTCTTGTGATTGCATATCGATCAGATCTTCCTGTCAGCGACTATTCATTTCTGAATGCAATATAGGTTTCGACACAAGACCCCTCTTCGCTTTTAAATTATTTTATCTTCTTCCGTTGGCAGATTTCACACATTGGTATAATAGTATTGATCATATCAATTGTTACATTTACCTATTTCCTGGCAGTTTCAGTCTTCAACTTATCCCGATCTCCATAAACAATAGCACCGTGGGCTGCTTCAATTATGCCAAAAATGTCTTCGGCAGGTACATAATATTTATTTGATGTGATCAATTTCAGAAGCTAGATTTTTATTTCGCCAACTTCAACAATTCTAAATCGTTTTAGTCTTCAATTTTGTAATCGTGTTTACTTGGCAGACAGTTGCGCATCTTTTACTTCGACCATTAATTTATTGTATACCTATGCTTTTGGTCACAATATTGCAGTGATTTTCTTTCTTCTCTGTCTCTTCCATTTGTAAAATCATTTCCAAAACACGTTTTTTTTTTCACTTTCTTATATCTCTGCTCTCAATCTGATCTGTCATATTATCACTCATGGTGAAGGATACACAGTGGTGTAATATAACCAATAAAAACGATGCAAAACAATCAACAGTTGCACACACTAGTTTGCTACCAACCGGCCGCTTTCGTCATTAACACTACCCCGAATAAGCCGTAGTACTTGTCTCTTCTCGCAACAATTTTAACTGGTATTCACTAGTAATTTCAGAAAAAATATTTGGAACTAGTATAAACTACTCTAAATGAAATCCGTTTTTATGCTAAATTTGCAATCAAGATGCACTAGAAATAGACAAACCAAGACACGTTAAATGCTACTAGGAGTACCCCCGAATCATAATTTACAATGTATAAGCTTAGGAAATCGTGATTTGGGATTTACAATATAAATATACATTGTAAATTATGATTTGGGAGTGCTCCTAGTAGCATTTAACGTGTCTTGGTTTGTTTATTTTTTCTACTGCATCTTGATTGTAAATTTAGTATAGTTTTAACTGAATCTAGCAGTCAACTCTAGTTTTGACTAGTTAAAACTAGAATTGTCTAAAGCGCATAGTTAAAACTAGTTTTTCCTAGTAAATTCGGGTATTAACTGAAATCGGGTTTTGACGGTAACATATACATACATAGTTCTATTGTTTCGTATGTGTATTATCCCACATATTATGTGGGATCAGTTAGTCTATAATCTCTGTTTGTATAAGGTTCCGGTACTTTCGTTCTCGAATCTTTATAAATTATTTTATTTATTTAGCGTATGGCTTAAGTATATCACAGAATATATTTAGATTTATGCATTATACAATGCATCACAAACAGATGTCCAATTTTTTTATATATTCGATTGACCCTTCGGTTGCCATTACAAAGTCTATAGGGTCGCCTGTGTATGCTCTGCGTGGGCAGTCCTGAACAATGTGACTGATCGTCTGTCTTGCAGCGCCGCAGTCACAAGAAGGCGAGGGGAGTTTACCCCATCTGTGGAGGGAGTCGGCGCATCTTCCACAGTTTGTTCGAATTCGATTAAGGGCTGCCCAAATCTTACGGGGACGTTCAAATTCGCCAGGTTTCCCTATGATGTCCGGTAGACTATGGTAATGCGGATCTGTCCTACTTTCCCAATCTTCTCTCCATCGGGTATTTAAGTCAAAGTTGGATTGCTGCAGCGCTTGAGCAGATTGTAGAGGGGGTAACCTGGATCGGAGACGGTTTCCAAGAATATCGGGGATGTCGTTGTGGACTAGAAGCTGGCGACTGTCCATTATTTTGTTATATTCTTTAACCAATGCATGTTCGCGGCGTAGGTTGGGTGGTGCTATATTACTAAGGGTAGGTAGCCACATTGTAGGGGTGGGCTTAATTGTGCCTGTTATCATACGCATAGTACGGTTTAGTTGGGTGTCGACCAGGTGGGTATGCCTGCTATTTAGCCACACTGGAGCACAGTATTCTGCCACCGGATATATCAGGCCAAGAGCAGAGGATCTTAATGTTGATGCTGTGGACACCCATGTAGTGCCGCAGAGTTTCTGTATTATATTGTTGCGTGTTTTCAATTTTGCTGCTGTTTTCGTCAGGTGTTCTCTGAATGTGAGCGTTCTGTCTAGAGTAACCCGGGTTTCGGGTATTTATTGTGTTTTAACAGCTTTTTATTAAAATACACTCGCAATTCTCTGTTTGCCAACTTGTTGTTTAGATGAAAAGCTGATACTTCAGTTTTTGTAGTACTTGGCTGTAGTCTCCATTTCTTAAGGTATTCGCTGAGGATGGATAAGTCATTCGTGAGAGTGATTTCTGTAGTTTCTAAAGATTGGTGGCTTGTTGCAAGGGTCCAGTCGTCAGCATATCCAAACTTCCGAGATTCGGTTTCAGGCATGTCAGCAATATAGAGGCTGAAAAGTAAAGGGGCAAGGACAGAACCCTGTGGAAGACCATTGTTAAGTTTCATCTGTCTACTCGTCTCCTTTCCCACTATAACCTGGAAGGCTCTGTTGGTCAGCATGTTGTCAATAAGGTTAATTATCTTTCTGCAGGGGATAATGCGGGCCAGTTTATATATTAATCCCTGTCTCCAAACAGTATCATATGCTGCTGTTAGATCTATAAATACTGTTGCTGTCTTTTGTTTCTTTTGAAAACTAGCTTCTATAAAAGTTGTTAATGACAGCACTTGGTCCGTACAGCTTCGATGAGGGCGGAAGCCAGCTTGTTCAATGGGGACATTTTCTAGTATCCTGTGACTAATTCTGTTGAGGAGAAGCTTTTCTAATAGTTTATATACCATGCTGAGTAGAGCTATGGGGCGGTAGTTTTCTGGCTTATCGTTTGATTTGCCCGGTTTCGGAATTGCAATTATCTTTGTTCGCTTAAGTGAGAAAGGAATGTTACCTGACTGAAGTATATCATTAAAGAACATTGCAAGCCACTGTTTCGTGTATGCACCACTGTGTATCAAGAACTCTGGATGGATACCATCAAAGCCAGGTGCTTTACCTGATTTCATTTCTTTCAGCGCATGTGTGATTTCAGAAATAAGTATTCTTGCTGAATATTCGGAGTTCGTTCTGTTCATTTGTTTTAATGCCCTTACGTCTCTTTTCACGTTGGTAGTATGTGTTCGATCTCGTGGAGCTCTGGATAGAGATACTATATGGGAGGCAACCTTGTTAGGAGACATTTTAGACTCTCTGGATTCCAGCTGGTTAGCTCCTCCAATTTTCCGCAACAAGGACCATGCCTGCCGGCTTGATTTTTTGAAGTCAAGGTTTTCGACAGTCTTTATCCATTTTTGGCGTCTAGCTGTATCGATGTTGTGTAAAAGCTCATCGGCTATTTCTCGGTCACCACTTTCGAGAAACTTCGTGTATAAGTCTTCACATGTTTCAGTCCATCCAGGCACATATTCTTTGCGATACCCCCTAGGGATGGTTTTCTTGGCAGTGCTTATTACTGCGCCCACAAACCTCTCATAATGTTTGCTGGTTGGAGGGACCCAGCTCAAGGTCCGGTCTAGTTGTTCAGAGAACTTCTTCCAGTTTGCTTTTCTAAGATTCCACCTGGGTCGAGGATATGATCTAATTATTGGAATTGATATTCCGATGGTGATAAGCACCGGACGATGTTGAGTATGTGGGAAGTCTGCAAGGACACTTCTCGCAGTTGTTAGTGGTCTGTCATTGGTATCTTTTGAGACAAAATATAGGTCTGGGTTATATTCTTTTCTCCATGCAGCTGATTTAAATGTTCCTCTGTCTTTGGCATCAAAAACTAGGTATGTGTTTTGCTCTTCGGACCATTCTACTAGTGCCTCCCCATTTTCATCATTCGTGGTGTACTTCCACATTTCGTGGTGGCTGTTGAAGTCGCCGATGTATATAGTAGGATGTGGATGAGTCTTTAGCACTTCTGGGTTCCATGTAGTGGCTGGAGGTTTGTATATGTTAACTACGGTAATATCTCCAATCTTGGTGACTACTTCATGTATATTATTTTCATTGGAAGCAGAAAGTAGGAAACCATTTTCTATATTGCAGCGAATGTAGGTTGCGACGCCGTAATGTTTATCATAGGTGGCTCCCAGTAAATCGTAGCCAGGTATCTTTCCCCTTAAATCAAGCTGGACTTTGTCTTCAGTATGGGTCTCTTGTATGGCAACCAGGTCAATGTCGTTATCGTGTAGGATTTTTTGCAACACTTGGCATTTTGCCTGGCTTATGCCCTCGATGTTAAGGTGACAGACTCGGATACACGGTCCGAGATCTCTAGTCAGTTGGTTCTGAGAAGAACCTTTATTTGTTCCCATCGTATGTTTACGTATAGATAAGATTTCTGTTTGTGATCTGTGATGTTGGCAGGATATTGTTTTTGTTTTTCGTTCGTCTGCCGCCAAATTTTTGCTAGTTTATTTAGCGTTACCCAGGGTGCACCACATGGAGGCGAACTAGTATTACACCCCTATATACATATTGAGGTGTATCCAATTCTAATAATTTGTTGTCATTCTCCAATTGACTTTTTTGGTACTTGGTATTTCGAATTATTGGTAGGTAGGTATTACCAACTTGGCTTTTATTAAATGATAATCACTTCCACATTCTGCTGATAGATATGCTCTGAGGTCATGCATTTATATTATGATTCAATATCAATTTGTTAATATGTATAACAAGTAATCTCTTTTATTTTTCTCAAGTTTCTAGTACTTTTGAGTCCATATATGTATGTGGTATAATATCTTTGTCTGAAGACGTTCATTATTTTAAGCCGATTATGTTAGCAAACGTACCTTCTTGTGTTTTCACCATGGGGATCTACTAGGTACTTCATGCTGTTTTCGGACCGCAGCATTGGGGTCTCCTCCGTTATTTTTTAATTTTCATATACAGGGTGTCCCGGAAAATAGTGCGTTCCTTCGTTCCTTAAAGGTATATGTAGAAGGCACCATGTAGAACAAAAAACTCTTATAACATTTTTTTCTAAATGCAACCGTTTAACCAAAAAATTAAAATGTATTTTGGTAGGCAAATTTAAATCTGACAACTATGTGCGGTACGCAAATTTAAGCAAGACAGTCCCATGTAAATAAATAGATAGAAGATAGATAGTAAGTAAACAGATAGTTTTAAAGAATCCTGTTTAGTGTCAATGCCGAAAATGTTTTCGAGTGAGTGTATTACCTATTATGTTATTACCTATGAATGGTGTTTGTGAAAGGTTACTTGAAACATCTATTCGGTATAATAATTATTTTCAAGTAAGTACAACTTAGTTATTTCAGTTCACAAGTAAACAAATTACTGAGACATTATCTGGTGTATTTAAGTTCCACTGTAAACTATTAAAACTATGTAATTCAGTTAAAGCCCTCAGCAATACTCAGCATTCAACCCATTTAAACCTTACTAAATACATAATACTAGTTCAGTTAAAAGATGTGTTTTTATGTTAAAAGTTAAAAGATGTGTAATTCCTTTAAAATTATGCAATAGGTATTTCAATACATTTCAAAAGAAAATAATTTTAGTAAACAAATAGTAAATACATAAGTATTACCTACTATTAGGTTGGATTATTTTAAATACTGTTAATCACAATCACAAACGAGTTCTTATTATGTTATTATTCCGTAGTGCGTACGATGTTGCCAGTTTATTAAAATTTCCAAACATTAAAAAACAGGTATATGGAAAACAATGTTAACTTTTTTTTGGAAACGGTTAACTTTAGAAAAAAATGGTATAGGACTTTTTTGTTCCAAATTGTGTATTCTCTCCATACCTTAAAGGAACGCACTATTTTCCGGGACACCCTGTATTTGAGATATCGTGTGATTTGGTATCTCATATTTCATTTTGGCCTATGAGAGATATCATGCAATATTAGACAATGGTGTGGTTTCACTGTAGGTTATTTTCGCGCAGCAGCCAATAAAAATCTGTTTCAGGAAATTGTAAACATGATGACGGCCAACGTCTGAATACAGATATGGCACCTAAATAAAAAGTATCTCATAATAATCTTTTTTTTTTCTTGCACAACTGCGCTATCGTTAGGTCCACAGGTGGAGATTATCGTAGTCTTGCGCCCTTTCAAGTTTAAGTTGACTTATAAAAGACATCACTTATTCCTTACCAACTAGATATATTGTAACTTTTTTATATAAGTATTGCTGCACCCTTTTTGGCATGTTCTTATTTTTTAACGCCACTGTATACGTGAATGCATTTTCCACATTTTTTACTCTAGCTTATGATTTTTATCTTCTTGTATGTCTTCTATCTTTGTTCTTATTCCTTGTAAGTTCCACAATACAATGTATTGTCCGTTGCCAAAGTCGTTTTCCGTTGGGGCTTGTCCTACATTGACAGTGCAGAGCTTAGCAGAAGAATCATTCTAGCCGATACGGCATACTTTGATAAGAACCAGATATTTAAATCACGAGACGTACATCAAAGAACTAAGATACGAATCTACAAGACCATACTCAGACCAATTGTAAACCACGGATATGAAAATTTGATATTCTCAAAAATCTATAAACGGCATGGACATCTTTGAAAGAAAGGTAGTGAGACGAATACAAGGCGATAATGAAAATAACAGGTGACTGGAAGAAAAGTATAGTATGCTCGATCTATAAAAAAGTAGACAAACTCCAGTGCAAAAACTACAGTGGAATCTCTACTATGTACAGCATTAAAGTCCTCACGTATATTATAAACCAGCCGCTCCAACCACTAGCAGAAAATATTATTGGAGAGTATCAGACGGGATTCCCACGCACATACGTCGATTTAATGGATTTACGCGGACAAAATTATTTTACAGAATATTTCTACTAAAACCGGTACAAATCAAAGAAAAATATTGTTTTTTAAAAATTGACTTGTATTTTTCATAGAAAAAATCAAAGTTTAAAATTAATACAAAATATGCAGGTTTTTACGTATACCTCAGTCGGTATCTGACATATCGGACTCAGTATTTGGGGTCACCCGGTAGGTAACAGCATTCGAAATGTTTCAGAACAAAATGAGCCTGGTTTGATCCTTTTCTGTACACGTTTTTTGCTGCTTAAAATTGTTAATAGTGGGTCAGAAGTTAAAAGAAGTTTAATTTCCTGTACGCATCTCTGTATTTCCTTGCACTAGCTGGGATCTCTGAGATATCTTTTGGTATTTTTGAAGCATTCCTTTTTCCACGAGCCTGTAATGGCTGTGCTGCTTGAACGATAACTTCACCATCAAGCAAAGTACGTATTTCTTCTGTTTTTCTTCTTTTTGTCCTTTCAGTGGAGTGCTTAAATAATTTAGAAAGCCGACTTAGTTCCATTTATTTGTTTTCTACTAGTTTTTATCAGATATAACAGTTCAATAAATGAATTTCCAAATATTTTAATTTGTGATTAACTATTTAGTGGGAAATAAGCCACAATTAAATCGAAAAATAATTTTATTAACGTTTCGAAGCCCAAATCGGGTTTCGTTGTCAAAATACAAAATACTATTAAAATAAACAAAAATGTTGTTGCTAAGTAAAAAAATTCTTCTAATAATTTATTTAATCTGACTCATTTATGTTGGCAATTCAGACGTACATTATACATTTAAAGTAGAAGACTTTAAAATGATATCGCCAATATTTATGAGTTGCGTTCCTGGGACGACTTTACTAAAACATAGTTCATTCGATTACATGAAATCAATCCCAACTCCAGAATATCCGTCACAAAAAAATCATAGCATGTGATTTGTCTTTAAAACGACAAACAAATGCAACGATGACAGTAAAATTCTCGCGTTAGAGATTCCATAGTAAATCACGAGGGAAAACCAGGAAAAAACCTCGTGATACTATCCCGACATCGTAAGTATTTGGTCTTCTTACATTTAATTTACTTTCAAAAACTAATACCAAATTCTGACTTTAATATGTTTAAATTATAAATAATATTAATAATACAGATATACAATAAGTAATACTAAAATATAAAATTTGTACTAACTCGATATGTTATTGACTAACTAATCGTGTTAATTTGTCCTCTAGATTAGGAAAATCTTGCAGCTCCATTTGGTCGCAAAGATGAGCAGTCACCAGATGTAGCTAAAACAAAAAAAAAACGTAACTTATTATAATTAAAACAAATAAGTAGGTACTTTTATTTTTGTGACGTCATCCTATATAGCAAAATTAAAAACCCCTGTATTTCGAGCATCCGCAGCTAAATTGTACGCCATTAATTATGGCGATAAAATAAATAGTATTGCTCGATCGGAGGCGATAATATAACTGAATGTCTTATAAACATAAAAATTAAACAGAAATGTCACTATAAAATGGCTTGTTTTTGACTTTCTAAAAATAATATAAAAATAAAAGTAACCTTTCTATAAATATTTATTCTTACCTATTCGATTCCATCACAATCACTTTGAAAAATAAGGTGAATATTACAAAATGTCACAATTTTTTAAAAATTGACTACTAAGCAATTAAGAAGAGAACAAAAATTCACTAACAGCTACATGTGCGCGCATTCGCACGTGCACACGTGCGCGGTGAATAGTTCTGGAGAGGGGATAGTAAGTATTTGTTAAGACAAACCATAATGTGTCTAGGATGTTTTGAATTTTTTACGTCACTTTTGAAATTTGACTTTTGGCCGGCTAATTATTGAAAATCAACGTATGTGCGACGGGGAAGATCGACACTGGATCAAATATTTACAGTCAAACAGATCTTTAGCAAATCATGGGAACACGATATTGATGTAAACAATGTGTTTGTAGACTTCAAACAGGCATACGACTCAGTCAAAAGGAACAACCTATACTATATATTGGCAATACCACACAAGCTAATAAGACTCATTAAAACTACAATGGATGAAACTCGGGCATGTCTACAAATACAAACTGTTTCAAAATTTCGCAGGTACTAAAGCAGGGAGATGGGCTGGCTCCAACATTGTTTAACCTGGCACTGGAGTATGCGGTTAGGTAAATGCAAACTGGACGAGGAAATCTACTGACGAACCGAACGGTTCAACTGGCCGCTATGCCGACGATATTAATATTATGAGTAGAACATCAATAGGAGCATAGGAAACATACGCAGAGTTCAAAACACAAACAAAAATGGAAGGTCTGGAAATTAACACAGAAAAAACAAAAATAATGACTCAGACGAGAAGAAATATAGTCAGACAAAACATTATACATGAAGATGACATTGAAACGATTGGAAAGTTTACATACCTGAGAGTAGAAATATATGCCGACGGATCAGAAGATGGAGAAATACGGAAGAGAATAACGCAGGCAAACAGAGCTTATTTTGCCCTCTCCTATATATTTCGGTCTAAAAGTGTCCACCGAAATACAAAGATGAGAATATATAAAACCTTAATTCGACCAATAACATGCAATGGCAGTGAAGCCTGGGCCCTGAAAGAAACATCCAAAAACAAACTCGACACATTTGAAAGGAAAGTACTGAGGAGAATACTGCGAGGAAAAACGGAATCTTCAGAAGTCGATACAACAACGAGCTTTATCAACTTATAAGGAAACACCCCTGTCAGGCTTCATTATAATACAAAGATTGCAATGGGCCGGACATGTGATCAGAATGGGAGATGATAGGCTACCAAAAAGAGCACCGAATGCTAGAATGCAGGGAAAGAGACCGGTTGGAAAGCCAAGAAAGCGCTGGGAAGACACAGTAAACAGCGACGCACAAGCCCTTTTAGGAGTCCGTGTATGGAAAAGAGCAGCCACAGACAAGCAAGGGTGGAGGCAAAAAATAAAGGAGGCGAAGGCTCAATTTGAGCTGTAGTGCCGTAGAAAAAGAGAAGTATCTAGCCTTCACCTTTTTAAATTCTTTTTAGTTTTTCTCCTTCTTCGTCTGAATCCTTAAACCTTTGTATGTACGAGGATAAGAAATAAACAATAAACCTAAAAGTTATATTTATTTTATGAATTCCTGCAATATACAATTTTTATAACATACTACAATAAAACAAACAATATTTACTTAACAATTCAAATTAGGGAGTGTTTTTTTTTGTTAGTCCGTAAAGAAAACTCTTTGAAACTGACATTCTACTGTAAATTTTCTAATCTACTTAAACCAATAGAAAAAACTGTGATATGAATGTTACTAACAGAAAATTAAATAGTGTCTCTAAACACGAGGGAACTTGAAAAATATATATCTGCTCTATTTAACTGTCATAGGAGGTTAAATGTTG
Organism: Diabrotica virgifera virgifera; assembly: GCF_917563875.1. Classification (NCBI taxonomy): domain Eukaryota; kingdom Metazoa; phylum Arthropoda; class Insecta; order Coleoptera; family Chrysomelidae; genus Diabrotica; species Diabrotica virgifera. Next base: position 199,143,924 of record NC_065445.1, on the reverse strand, counting down.
TCAACTCCATCTCTATACAAATGTATATTATAAGACCACTTAAATTGCTATCTGTTAGTAATTAGAGTAGAAATAAGAACGTGAGAATAAAAAATTTATCAGCGTTCACCATTAAATAGAAAATTATGTTGGTATAGTACGCCAATTGGATGTTTGTACAATTATAGCGTTATTCACGAATTATTTTTGATATTGATTCTCTTTTCTACTTACAAAACTATGAAATTAAGCCCCTTTTCCTTATATAACGAAATATATCAAACAAATATAGTAGTATGACGAATGACGGTGATGGATTCGCGAGTTTTGTCTTTTCTAGTCTAGGTCTCCAGTGATGAGCATGCTAATCACCGGCAAAATAACGCAAAAGGTGAAAAACATATTAAGTTATGAGATAAAAAGAGATGAAACTAGTAGAGGTAAGAAATTTAGCGATAGAAACGTATAAATTTACTTTATATTGATTGTTTCCGACCTTTAGACTTATCAGAGGATAGGAGTATGTCAACTGTAAATATGTCCCTGTAAATATTCTCTTTATTCTGTCACTGAATAAAAAGAAAATTTTTGACTGTCTGGTATCTTTCTTGTCGGATAGTAAAATATTATTGTAATTAGTTACAGGTATTTGTAAAATATGTTAAAAAAAATAAAAAAAATTTTAAAGAAAAAAAATCACTAAGAGGATTTAAACCTCCGAGGGGTTGAACCGGGTTAACATCTTACCGTAGTGACAAAAACAAAACAAAAAAAAAATACAAAACAGAATGCATTTATTTTAAATATTAATATTTTTATTTGTAAAATGTATACACTGTGTTCTTGATAAACATTAAGTATAATAAATTTCTTGATAAACAATATAATATTTATTAACATAGTATGTATATTAGCTGTAATGAGTAGGTAAAATAAGAAGTAAAAAATTGTAATATTATTATAATAACCATGTTTCACTAATTGGCAATATCTTTAATACATTTACTTTTGATTGAGACTGGCTGAATGAATATAGTCGAAGCCAAAAAAAACTGTCACTGTCACAGGGTTAGTTGTCAAACTCGTCCGATATGTCTAAAGGTGGGAAACACCAATTTACACGTTTCTATTGCTAAATTTCTCACCTCTAATAGTTTCATATTTTTTTATCTCACAACTTAATATGTTTTCGATCTTTTGCGTCAATTTTCCGGTTATTAGCGCGCTCATCACTGTATAAGGAGAAGGGACAATAAATAATTAATTGAAGTTAAAATTTTAATCCATTCATGTACGATTATATTGATAATATATTTTTTTATGATGTCCAATCTCTCCAAAATACAGCTAAATGGGGGAACGTATGTCCAAATATAGATGTTTACAGCTGACTACATATATGTAGGTAGCTCCTATCATATATACTTTTTTTTGTTTCCACGTTCTTATAGAAGATCTATTAGACATTATATAAAATTACGTTGCTACATATAAAACGAAAGATGATTTTACAAAACCCTCGCCTTTAATATTTAGTACAAATATTACTAAAATTCTAGAAATAACTTTAAGGCATCTACAATATAAATAACATCATTTTTTATTTTATATACATTTAAAAATATTGCGGTGAATAGATCTAATATAAGCAAAGAAAACAATATCCTCGTGAGACTTTTTTTTTAAATATTTTACACTACATATTAAAACTTATCACATCTGAAGCTCAGAACAAAACATTGTTTTCAGTGTAAAAGGGGGTGTATATTTAGACGATATGATCACAACAGTTTTGGGGCAATTACGGGCATTAATAAAATGACTGGATAAAAAGGTTTACCACCCAATATTTAGGCCTAAAGCTGTCATCACACGAGTTTTTTTTTTAATTGATGCTTTTGACTCTTTTTACTTTATTCCTTTACTTAATTAAACTTTAAAAAATATTCCAATATTATGAGATATATTAAAAACACTGGAATAATACTAAAGGACACAAAAAAACATTTACAGCTGAGAGCTTATGCATTTTTACAACTTATTTCTTTTGTAAATCAGATGTATGCTTTTTTAATATTTTCAGAGATATAAAGGATTGAATATATCTAATATGTTACTTTCTTAATTTGTAACAATATTATAGTGGAATCTTCTTGTACTTATAGTTATTAAGGTACCAAGGGTATTATAAGGATAATAACGCTTGAGGTCAATGGTGCATATACCGAGGGCCTTTGGACCGAGGGATATACGTTGACCGAAAGCGTTATTATCTATAATATCCGTGGTGCCTTCAACGTTTAATGTCCGACTAAATTATTCTTTATATGCAAAAAATTTGAATGAATTTTGAATTAATTAGTTTTCAAATAAGTACATTTACCAGCAATAGTCGTAACGTAATAATTGTGGTAACCATAGTTTTACTTAGGTTGTTATTTGTCAACTTAACAGTATTTAACTAGTTATTTAAATTTAATGCCCTAGGGCGTTATTTTTCAAAATATTATAATATCATACTTAACTGACTTCGAAATGATTATTTGTCAAATAATATACCAGTCGGACATTAAATAAAATAAAATATAGAGTTTATAATATTAAAAATATAAAGACATTTTAGGTGATTATATACATTCTATAATGGTAAAATTGTGTTTAAATTTACAATCGAGGTTAAAATCAAAAGGCACATATTATTTCATATGTACATATAAAAATCCAGCAAACAGTAACCTATTCCTGTGCAAACAGTTTATTCAGTTTTTCTCTGTTAGTTTCTATTGTAAAGGTTTTCACAAATATTTTCTGTTTTTTGGGTTCTTCTATCTTAATGACATTAGCTGCTTCAGTGGATCAATTATATATTTAAGACATTGGATGAAACTGATTGCATACTCACAAACCACATAGTAATAATCAAAGTCACAATCCTATCATCTCAATACAGGAAGTGACCACAAACTAGTTCGACCAGTAGTGCCGGACCAAAAAGGGAATAATATTTTCTATCAGTTGCTATCTATCCATTCAGTGAAGTTTCCCCAGAGCTATAGACCCACATAGTTGTGAGTTATGCGTTGCCGTGATATAAAATAAAGTAAAAGTTCAAACATCACATAATATTAAATACAACAATTTAATTTTATAATACCTTTATACCATTTAAAGGGTTTTCACTCAGATATTTTTAGTGGCTCAACCATGTATACCTCGTAAGCAGCACTGGTGATGGAATTATTTCGAAAACGTTCTGTGATGTCTTTTTTAATATAAATATACCTTTGATACATGATTTTTAATAAATTTTTGTGAATTATGGTTTAAAGCTGACTACAGGAAATTCTTTTCATTGTTGATTTTAATATTTTCATGTATTAACTTTCCATGTATCAACACACGAAGATTGTACACAAATAAGTCAGTCCTAAGCTATCTAATGCCTTTTTGCGATCCAGTCACACTAGCATGTACCTTTGTTTCTATTCATTGGTCTGGATTGACCAGTTTTTAACTGATAATAACTTCTAGGATGATTGTCAAAGTCTATATTCTTTTTTTTTAATTTCTCAAAATAGATATTAAATTTACGACAAATAAGGAATTGGACTGTACATTGTAAAGTACACGAATTCGTTGTATTGTTTGCAAAATATCAATTAAAGTGATACATTTGTAGCCTAATAATGTATACGCAATCCATATATTTACTCATCCACCATTAAGGAAGTACTTTTGGGCCATGAAAGCTTTTGGACCATGTTACTGTTGGTTTTAACCCTATTGTAAGTATTGTTCAATAGAACGATCGTTTAAATATACACCCCGGAAGATATACTGAAAATAAATAAACGAGCCAAGATTCAAGTCCATACATCCATTAGTTAGTCACATATCAAAAAGAATCTAACAACGGGCAATAAACTGAAGTAAAATAATTTTTACACCCAATTTTCTACCACCACGTTTATATGTACATTGATAGTTAATGCCATAATTAATTATCACAAAATGGAAAATTAGTAGCTTTTTTTATTATAATCGAAATACAAGGTGTGGTTCAATAGAGGCTAATCTCTGTTATAGTTCAAGGTTGGAAAGAACTGTAACCGATAGTAACCAGTGAGTAAAATCTTGGGGTATGAGATAGTCCATTAACCAATACTAAACACTTATGCCGTGGTCTCTCGGTTCCATCTTAAATACCGAAGAATATGTAGAAATTAAATTAATCTAGCAAGCGCAACTATCACCGTTGGTGTTGGTTTTCTGTGCCTTCGTGAGCTTGATCTCATCAGGGAATTCGTTATAGAGATCGACCGTTGTGTTCTGTTGGGCAAGAGCGTTTTTAGCGATGGCCAAAAAGGCCTGTTCCACGTTCAAGCCATCTTTGGCCGATGTCTCGAAATAGGGGATGTTGTTCTTTGATTGGCACCATTGTTGCGCCCTCTTGGGCGAGATCGCCCTCGGCTCGAGGTCGACTTTGTTTCCTAGGAGGACGAATGGGAAGTTTTCTGGCTCTCGGGGCGATGCTTGGATGAGGAATTCGTCTCGCCAACTGTCCAGGGATTTGAATGAGGTGGGGGAAGTTACATCAAATACTGCAAAAGAAAATAAGTTAAAATAAGTATAAACAACTACAACAAAAACATAACGTCATAATATAAAATAGGCATATAACCATAAATAAAAACAATGTAATACAAACTAGAAACACCGTAAAAAATATTGGTCAAAGAGTAATTTAAAAATATAATGCTTGTCAAGAGAATGCTTAAAGTAATACATTTACATAAAAAAGCAAGCAAGTAATAGTGTTAAACCCAGTATGAGAGACTTGCACAGCTCTGAAGAATGCCATTCGGGTGATACAATTCATTATTGGGGGGAGGGTTTCTCATTATGTGTCCGAGATATTCTAACTTTCTCCTTTTAATAGTATACATCACCTCTCTTTCTTGCCCCATTCTTCGTTATACGGTCTCATTGGTTATCTGTCCGTCCATGATATCCTTAGGATTCGCCTGTATCGTCACATCTCGAAGGCTTCAAGTTTTTTTTCCATCGCTTCAGTGAGTGTCCAGGATTCGACCCCGTCCGTAGTATAATATTGAGAAGATAAAACACCGTAGGAGCCTTACCCTTATCTCCAGATTAAGGTTGTGGCTTTTACTCTTGGCAATGTTATTGAATGCACTCCTAGCCTTCTCTGTTCTACATTTTACTTCTTGTGAGTGATCCCATTGTTCGTTTACTAGTGTTCCTAGATAGGTATACTGTTTTACTCGGTCCACTGGTGTGTTCTTGATAAGCAGTTGGGCGTCTCTAACTAAATTTAGTTTTTTGATATATTTACTTGTAGTCCAAATCTTTCGCTTACTTCATTTATTTTGTTTATTAGTTGCTGTAAACTGTTCAAACTGTCTGCCAAAATAACTCTGTCGTCTGCATAGCGGATGTTGTTTAGGCGTTCTCCATTTAGGAGTATTCTATGTTCGCAATTTTCCAAGGCTACACTAAATATTTCCTCTGAATATAGGTTAAAGTATACATCCTTCTCTAATGCCTCGTAGAATCTGGATCGCTTCCGTTGGTTCATCTCCAAGATTTGTTCTTATTGTGGCTGATTGGTTGCAGTATACATTTTTTATTATACGCCAACGCCGGTCTTTATCATCCATTTGGGCTTTTGTTAGAACATCCATCACTTTTCGGTGTTAAACTGTATCAAATGCTTTTTGGTAGTCCACAAAGCAGGTGTAAATATCGCAAGTCATATCTCTGCATCTTTGAAATAATACCTGTAGACCAAATAGTGCATCTCTTGTACCTACGCCTTTCATGAATCCAAACTGTGTGTCTTGTACTCTCTCTTCGCATAGCTTGTATATTCTGAGATGTATAATTTTAAGAAAAAGTTTTAATGCATGGCTCATTAATTAACCTATATTCTCCGCACTTTTTTGCTCCCTGTTTCTTTGGTAACGTAATAAATCCTGAAACTAGCCAATCTTTTGGGATATTGCCTGTGTCATAGATATTATTGAAGATTTTACATAGTATTCTTAAAGATTCATCATCAAGAAGTTAAGAAATTCAGACTGTACTCCGTCTGGTCCTGGAGCTATCCCTTCTTTTAATGATATTATGGCTGCTCTTATTTCTGCCACTAGTATAGGTGGTCCTGTTTCCGTAGGAATTGGGGACTGGTTCTCCGTCTCATCAAAAAATAAATTTCGTATGTAATTTTTCCAGGTATTATCGATACCCTATTTGTCCACGATTATGTCTCCATTGTCATTAACAAGTTTACTTATTCTTCTGTTTTTACATTTGCTTGTAATTTCTCTTACTTTCTTATGCACGTTGAAGTCATCGTATTTACTCTGTAGAATTTCGATTTCTTGACATTTTTTCTTCAGTTCTTTCTGTTTGGATTCTCTGATCTTTCTCTGTATCTCTCGTTGTAATGTTTGAACATGGAGTTATCGTTCTTGTTTTTCTATCCATGTATTATTCTTACCTTCTTCGTTTTTCATAAAATTGTCTTTAATGTCGTCTAAGGAAGGGATTCTATCTTCTCTTCTGTGCTTTTTGTTGTATTATCGATTTCTTGGAATTTTCTATTTAATGTTTTGCTGACTATGTTTTACAGTTTTTCCGAGTATTTTATTTAACTTGGTTCTATACACGCCCACTAAATGATTGTGGTCAGATTGAATATCAGCGCCTGAGTAGGTTCTAACACTGTTGAAACTATTTCGATATCTTTTGTTAACAAGTATACAGTCTATTTGGTTTCTTATAATTCTTCTCCGTCGTCTCTATTTAGGTGATTTCCACGTATACAGGCGTCAAGGTGGTAGTTTGTAAAATGTGTTTAGCAAGATTAAGCCATGCTCAGCTGCAAAGATACTCATTCCCAACGCTGATTTCTGTCTCCTAATCCATGTGGACCAATATGTTGTCCTTCTTTTCCGTTACCTATTTTCACATTGAAATCTCCCATGACTATAGGAGTTCGTGTCTCGGTATATCTCTTATAAGGTTGCTTATTTGTTTGTAGAATTCTGATATTTTCCTCGTCACTGTGGTCTGCTGTTGGTGAATAGACTTGTATAATATTTGTTTGTGTTCACCGGTGACGTATTTATTTGTAACAAGAGGATTCTATCGTTCACTGGTATGAAGTTGTCGACATGTTTGGCTATACTTGTGTGATAATTCCGACTTCATTTTCATATTTACCATTTTCTAAAAGGGGTATACAACGAAATGAAAAACAAAATTTTTCAATTTCAGTTTCATGACGCATATCAATCAAAGCAAGATTATGATTAAAGAAAACAAAATAAACAATATAAAACTCATATTAAATTATATTTCGAGAAATCTATATATCATATTATAAACAATTTTATAATGAGACTGGTCACGTTTCAATTTTCAATTGTAATTGTTCTTTAATTTTAAACAAATTTTTTATAGTGTATACAGGGCTTTTTATTTGATTCCCCTTAGTCGTAAAATGTATTAATAAAAATCGTATTAAACTTTTACCTTGAATTACAGCATTATTAAAAACAATCAAAATTATGCGTTTTATGGTAAACACCGCCTATTTGTAAAAGAAAAATAATCTCAAAATGTATTTACCTATGAGATTATTAGTATTTATAAATATAAAAAGACGAAATCTTATCAAATCATCAGATATTAACTTAATAAAAACACTTTTTTATAAGCCAGCATCTTTACTATTTGTCAAGAAATCTATATTTCACTAGAATTGTATAAATAGAAATCTATGATAAGCCATAAGCAATCTCGATGATGATGAATTCATCTTGTATAAATTGATAAATACTGACAGAAATTACTTTTATTATTGGCAGTCGGTTGGCGAGGGAGGGTTACGGGGCACAGCCCTTCCTAGAAAAATGAGGTACAAATAATAGGGAACTTGCACATAAAAATATTTTTGCATAAAATTGTTAATTTATGTTTAAAAATGTTATATTCAAAATATTACATCTTAACAATGAATGGTGTACGTACAACAACTGATCAAAGTTCCGCGCCCAAAAATTTCTGTTTCAAACAATTTCAAAAGCGCGAGCTGGGGTCTGACGTCACCAACCACTGTTCTCGTTCGCCCGTTCGGTGAGCCATTGCATGGATGCATTTTGCCATTGCTAGTTGTGCGTGTCGAATAAGTGCGTGTCGAATAACTGTGTTGTTTGCTCGGTGTTTATAATATTATTGTAATTAGTGTATAATATACTTTATCAAAATTGAAAACAGATCTGCCTAATATAAGTACTATATAGTGCTGTAATGCCAAAGCACAACTGTCAGAATATCCAACAAACATTTTTTTTACTCTAGTAGCAGAACCAAAAACGTCGATTAAAATGGCTAAAGGCAGGCTTGCGAGATAAAAAGGATATTTCACAAAGTAGCAAAAGTCTTTATTTCTGTGAGGATCATTCCGATGTGAGTATTTATCTAATTAGGTACCTAATAAGACATTTTCTATTTCAAGAAAAAATATTAGTTGTCGTTTCATGAAATGTGCCTACTTAAACTTGTTTATTGGTTACAGTTGGAACAAGATATGGATAACTATATATAATTAAAGATTATGGGTGGTCCCAAAATTATAAAGTCAGGTGTTGTTTACGAGCTTTACCTTAAAAACGGTATCTCAATAAAGGTATTCAGTGTTAATTTCAAAGGAGCGTTACAGTCGAGTTGTCACCATTGCAAATACATAATAAGGATGCAGGAACTTCACCTATAAAAGACTTGAAACATTATTTGAAGATACAAAAAGTGAATCAGGATGTTCTGTGTTTGAAGATAATAGTGAATATAGTGGTAGTGATGACTATTGGTACAATGAAAGTGATTCTGTATCTTGTGATGAAGATGCGAAAGAAGAGGAAGCAAAACAATTTAAAAGTTTGTCTCTGAATTGTACAGTGATGAAGTTTCAATACAGACCTAGATTGTATACGTTTCATTTTATACCGCTTTAGTTAATGGAAATAAAACACAAACAATGCATCTATTTTTAACTCTAAAAAAGATAAGAACAGGACACACATGTATGTCTCTTGGAGATGATTTCGCCATAAGCGAAAGAAATGCTTTGAGAATATTTGCAAAATCTGTTCCATTAATTAGTAAATATTTAAGATCTTGTATTTTTAATCCTCAAGTTAATTCAATTAAATTAAACTTACCCTTACCATTTCAATTATTAAAGACGATTAAAATGTACTATACATTCCCCAGAATAACCTAATAGCTTTGTTTTGAAAAACCCTCATGAATAACTGTACTTATGCGTTTTAAACCCTTTAGAAAAGTAGCAATTTCTAAAGATTTATAAATTTCACTTTAAAACTATGCAATTGATTGTAGAACTATACAAGAATACAAATACTACCTGTTAATTTACAATTAAATGCGATTAAAATGTAATATACAATTCCCGTAATACTCTAATCGCGTTGTTTTCGACTCCTAGCCCGGTTGACCGTGGTCCGTGACGTCAGACCAATAGAAGCACGTTCAAGCGCCTTCTCAGAAATTTGAATTTCATAGCATTTTCAAAGCCTCGTAATAAACGTATGGGTTAAAAATATTTGTTTTTTGCACGCAAGCGTTTTAAGATCATGTTACCTTATGTTTTGTAATATAATTTTAATATTTAAAAATTTATGCAAGTTCCCTATTAGTATTTCATATTTTCCTACTGAATATTTTCACTTTTCTGTTCACACTTCATTCTCTTTTCTGTTGAAACTTAATTGAATTAAAACATTTACCTAAATGAACTAAATTTTACAACAATTACATTTCGTAGCTGATTTCCTTACGCTGCCTGTATAAAGGCAAAAATGGTTACCATGAAAACGACACGCGTAACCATTATATTTTCGGAATTTATCACGGCGTTTATAGGGCGTTACCATTTGACTTTGGCGGATAGGGTTGATATTAAAATAATTAACTATCTCCATCTAATTTACTTACCGTTGCACGTCATCTGCGTCATAGCCCGTGACGTCACATGATACCAACACGAAATATTTAGGCGGTAGGTGTGTTCTTTTTTAGAATCACTTTGCCGAGTACACTGGTATTACAGCCACTAGACATATTTTATTATATACGCGTAGAAATAATATTTAAAGATTTCTATTAAAGTCAACTTAAAGAAATACACAATAATATGTTTCATTTAATTTGTATAAATTGATTATAAAGCGTTTTTATGAAGCACATTTGTTCGGAATACACTGTAATTATAATCGAACGCAGGTGATATTTTGGCATAAATTGGTAACATTTATTTGACAGTTGCGGTGATGACACTTCATATTTGTTTATATTCTTTACTATAAGTATTTGTTTCACTATATTTACTGTTTTTATTATGTACTTTAACGTAAGATTATAACTTAATTCTTGTTTTCTATTTCTAAAGTTTTTATTTATTTACATTGAATATTAATTTGTTTTGCTGTATAATCCACTTCCGTAAAAATTGTGTGATGTATTTGATTTAAAATGAATTCAAGAATTTTTTGTAATTGGGCAACAATGTTAACTTAGATCTCTAACGTAGATAATGACGTGCAACGGTAAGTAAATTAGATGGACTGTACATACTTATGCCGGTATTGAATTTAAGATATGTGGAAACTGGTTATAAAAATCGAGCGAGGTTTGCGCAGAAGTATCTGCGACAAGATGTTATGATTGTGCAGATGCAAAGAAAAAAAAATACGATACATATTTTGTGTTGTTAGTTGTTGTTGTTTTTATAGAGGCGATTTGCATGAAACGGTATAAAACACGAAAAGTCGACCCAACATTTAAACTTCCAGCTATTAGTCGTCCTATCAAAAATTATTGATATTTTGAAATTGAGCGGCAAATGTAAGAGCCGAGTGTTATAATAAGTCTAGCCACAATGTTTTTAGAGCTAGTTGATTACACTAAAATAGTATATTATTCAACGAGCATGTAATGATGACTACGGCTCGTGTCGCAAAATAGCCATTGCATGCGAGTAGAATACTATACTTTTTCTACGACCTTTTTTTATTTTAATTGGTAAAAAATATAATTATCAACTACTCGAGATGTAAATTATAATAATTTATAAAAAATCCTAAATGCTGTTTACCCCTAATACGTGGCTGAATAATTGGTTGCCTACTATTACCAAATTCATATGTATTGTAAAAATACAACAAGAAATAGTCAAACCAAGTTCTATTCGTTTCCGAAAAATTATAAGCCTACATTTGTACCTAGTGTCAATGAATCTAATAAATAGGAAATGGCTATTATCGGTGGACGTATTTCATTAGTTGTAATGTATATTTACATTTAACTAAATATAATATAATAATATAACTATATATAATATGTTATAACATATTTAACACAATATGATTTAAAAAATAAGCACAATATTAGTTAATTCCAATTAACACAAACAAAATGCGCTAATGTCACTGCCACTAAAATAAATTATTAATGATAAACGTCAAATTTTTTAGTAAACAAGATATAAACTTAAAAAATATACTGACATTGTTACAGTTAAAATTCCTTTAAAAAATTTTCGAAGTTAATTATTGATATAAATTACAATAATTATTGTATTAAATAAACAAGTTTAAGTAATTTTATTTGCAGTTTATATACGATTAATAAAAACTGGCATGCGACACTTATCTGACTTCAGCCTGTGAGTAATGAACTATTACTCACGGGTAAAGTAATGGGTGCTATTATCTATTAAAAAATAGCGAATAATGAGCATATTATTAAACGGTCGTAGAAAAATATAGATTCTTCAATCAGATGATACGTAATCCTTTGTCACCTACTGACTGCAGCATTTCCCCTGATATTGTGCCAATGCCTGGGCACTTGTTTCTCATTGCCGGTTTAATTACATCTTTTACTTCAGGGAAGTTCTCTCGTGTAGTTGGAGGCCTGGAGGGCCATAGATCTTCTGCTGGACTCTCGTTATTTCTATATAAATCGATACAATAGTTTCGGTTGAATAGTTTCTATATAAATGAATAATGAAATTGATTCGGTTTTGGTCTCCTGTAAAATTTGGTAACCACCGCATAAAACGAGACCTTACTGTACATTGTAAATCCCAAATCATGATTTACAAAGTTTATACATTGTAAATCATAATTTGGGAGTGCCCCTCGTAACCTTCAACGTGTCTTGGTTTGTTTATTTCTAGTGCATCTTTATTGTGATTTTAGTATAGTTTATGTAAACTTTTTAGTAACATTGCGGCATATCTGCATTTTTTTCTAATTCTCTAGACACAACGTTAAAGCAAATGATGAGCACATATATTGAAAAACCATAGCAAATACTAGGTTTGTTCCAACACAACCAAGACCGTCATGAAACGATCACGAAACTGCGCAGTAAACAAAATAACCCCTGGAACGTATTATTTTGTTATCTGCGCGCAGTTTCGTGATCGTTTCATGACGGTTTTCGTTGTGTTGGAACAAACCTTATGGAATTTTAATTCTAGGGCGATAAAAACTGTATTCAAAAATCGAGATAGCATCCTGGAAAGTCGAATGAACGCCCCTCGGAACAAAATTATTACCAGCTGTCACTGATCATTGAATATGCAAAACATTTTTTGATCAAGGATGTATATTCATCTGTACCTACCGAAATATGTACGAGAAAACATGTCTGTTCAATATAATCGCAATTATTACATGTGCCATTTTCTATGTATGATTGATGGTACAATTGATAAAATAATGCCGGTTCAAGGAGATCGATATCTTTTACAAATTAATAAAATATGAATATTAAACTGTTAAACCGTAAAAACTTATTAGCCGAGTCATTTTTGCTAATATTTCCGCCAACAACAAAATGATTATGTCATTATTGCTAAATTTAACCAGCTATTGAAATATCACGACTAAACACGATAACCCCAACTTTTATACACAACAATTATTATTGTTGTACTGGTCAATGTTGTACTGAATTTATTTAAATAAGAAGTGAATATATGGACGTATCGTGAAGATGAGAGAATTTCGGAACACATAATATCGGATATTCGTGGTAAATGGACATGGAGAGAAACAACATTCTATTATGATATTCATAAAATAAACACAAATGTTTATTTTTAGTAGTTCTCGTTCAAAAAATGTTGGAAGGTAAAAAAATAGATCGAGTTACAAGGGTGGTGAAGCGCCCTCTCATATTAAACAACTTAACCTAACCTAAAAAAAAAACAACGAAATGCATGTAACAAAAAATGAGAATAGTTATAGTGCAGTCAGTAAGGGTATTTGGCTCCTGATTCCATCCTACTGCATCAGTTTACTTGATATTTTCACTGTAAATAGGGAATAGCTCAAGAAAAAAAGTTTACCCTATATCCTACGGCGCTTTTATCGTGGGGGTGGTTCCCACTCCTTTAAGGGAGTGGAAAATTTTTTGGGCAAAATAACCAGGGAAGTGGCTAGAGAACCTAATTCTAAGCAAAACCTGTTCTATAATTCTTTTTGAAAACTCGACAGTTTTAGAGTTATTCTGCATGTTTTTTTTTGCGAATACCTTAAAAGTTATGCATCTAACGACAAAAACTAAGTACATAAAACTTTTTGTAGCTCATGAAAAATCAACGAGATTCATTTTTTTATAAATCTTCTAGTTATAATTACGGTTATGACAGCCCTGGGCACTAAGGCTATCTTCTCCCGGTGAGGGTGGTTATCCCTTATCCGCGGGGTGGAATAATTGATACGCTTTTACTTGTTGAGTTGTTTTATTTACACTCGCATTAGTATAAGCTGGTAGCACCGCACCCAAAGAACATCTCGTGTAGAAAGAGACACTATCTTTAATGTGGAAATATTACGTCTGATCACCAAAACAGAATGACGAATGTCTAATATAATATTAAAGAATTCCCTTGTTATAGTTTAACTGTTTATATATTTAGAAATGTCTATTCAGCATCGACCATGAAAAGTGTTTATAATTGACTCTGCAATTATTAGTTGAATCGTGATCTGGGCTAACAATATTTATATAATCGAATGAAGGTTGTAATATTGTTTGATGACATAAATAACTGAAAGTAATTATTGTAGATAATTACAGGGTGTTTTTAAGATATATCTACTGAGTACAGATGAATTCTTGTACACCTTCCCTTTTTAGGAATTTTCCGACTACGGGGAGGGAAATTTGCAAGTCGTACTACCAACCCATACTGTGTTGTAATCAATACAAAAAATTTATTTTATATACAAACTTCCTAAGCCTACGCAAATACATAAATAATATAAAATGTTCGTTTAACAACATTGTTTCGTAACACTTGTCACTCACTGTGTTTTCGGATTGTAAGCATATAATCTATTCTTATGTATTTCCTTGATTTTATTGTTTTCTATTCTGATTTTACAATTAACGTTATTTACTTCTGTTATCGTGAAAGGACCTACATAAAGACTATCAAACTTACCATTCTCTTCCCTTTTTACAAGGACTAGGTCTCCTCTTTTAAAGTGTTGTGGTGTTGTTTTGGGTTTATTTTCTTCTTGCCGCTCTTTTTTGTCTTCATTGCTTCTAGTGAGGTGACCTATCGTGTCTATGTACTCTGTGTCCTCTGGTTCCGAAGAAGTGTCCGATATCACGTCTTCTTTGACAAGTGTTCTATTCGGTTTGTTAATGTGACATTCATGGCATTGTTTAACGTATTTTCTTACGTCTTTTTCTAAATTTTTCCATCTAAATCTTGCTTTTAGCTTCTTTATTAGTCTATTTTTCTTTAAGTGTCCTCCGAACATCGGGTGATTATGGTATTCTTCTATTAATCTGTGTTTTTCTTTGTCATCTTTTATTGTTTCTGGTACTTCACATATGTATATTTCTATATTCTTCAATTTTTTATTTCCTTCTTTAATAAATTCATCAATTGTGCACATTTTAAAAATAATATCATTTACGTATATTTTTACTTTACGTACTGCATTCTCTACCGCCAGCTTATCAAGCTGTACCAACGCTTGGTTTAAATCGAAACGATTCAATCCTGTGGCTATGCTTTTGCTGCATTTTATTTTGTTTTTGGCCCTAATGCTCAGTCTTGGTGAGATTAGTTCTGCTCCAAAGGACAAAATTGGTAGTCTATGCGCCTCTAAATTATTTAGTACCTTCCTTACTGTCTGTTTGGTGGCTTCTGGCTGTAGTGCGAGTTCACTTTCAGCCTTTGTTTGTCTTGCTTCTTTCTCCTTTTCTTTTGCTTGAGCTCTTGTTATAGCTAGTATATGGGCGTTGTCTATGTATAGGTTTTTTAGTTGATGCAATGTTATTCTTGAAAGGCTGTCTGCGTAGTTACTTTTCCCTGTTATATACTCTATTTCGAAGTCATATTCTTCTAGGTCTAATCTGATCCTCGTGAGTTTTGAGGTTGGTTCTTTCATTGCAAATAGGTGTGTCAAAGGTTTATGGTCTGTTTTTACTTTGAATGTTGGTGCTCCATATAGATAACATTTAAAATAATTAATTCCCCAATGAATCGCTAGTAATTCCTTAACGATTATAGGTTTATTACATTCTCCTTTACTAAAACTTCTTGATGCATATGCTATAGGTAGGTCAATTCCGTTATAATCTTGACTTAGGATTGCTGAACAACTCTCATTAGATGCGTCTGTTGTTAAGATAAACTGTTTGTTGAAATCGGGATATTTTAAAATTGGTGGTTTCGTCAGAGATGCTTTAAGCTTTTTGAATGCTTTTTCACACTCCTCGGTCCACGAAAATTCTACTCCTTTCCTCGATAATTTGTTGAGTGGTCTGCATATTTCCGCAAAATTTTTAATAAAACGTCTGTAATAGTTGCAAAATGCTACAAATCTCTTTGTTTCTTCCGCTGTCTTAGGTGTCGGATATTGTTCAATTGCTGCATACTTCGCTTTGTCTGGTGATACTCCCTCTTGAGAAAGATCATGTCCTAAATATGTTACTTCCCTTCTAAAGAATTGACATTTTCCTGGGTTAAGTTTCAAATTGAATTTTCGACATGTCTCGAATGTCTTTTTCAGGTTGTCTAAGTGATGTTTTTCGGATATTCCAATTACTACGATATCGTCCATGTAAAGAAATGCTTTGTCTGGTGTTAATCCTGAAAATGCTATTGACATCATTCTTGAAAAGCTATTTGGGCTTACATTTAATCCAAAAGGTAATCTGGTAAATTGAAATGCTCCATTTTCTGTGCTGAACGATGTGTATTTTCTCGATGATTTTTCTAATGGTATCTGGTGAAAGCCTGACATTAAGTCTATAACTGAAAACCATTTTGCTCTTCCTAGTTGATCTAATATCGAATCTATTCTTGGTAATGGAAATTTGTCTGTAACTATCTTCTTGTTCAGTTGTCTAAAATCTATGCATAATCTCCATGCTTTTCCTCCATCTATAGCTTTTTTCGGTACCAGTACTACTGGACTGTTGTACTCGGATGTAGATGGTTCTATGATTCCTTGGTCTCTTAGGTTTTGTACTTGTCGATTTAATTCCTCTGTTTGCGCATGAGGTGTCCTATAATTCTTGATATATACCGGAGTTTGGTCTTTAACTCTTAGTTTTTGTTCGTAGAAATTGTTACAGGTTAACATATCATGCCTTAGGGCGAATATGTCCGAATATTCCTCGCATAACGATACTAAGTTGTCTCGTATGTATTCTGGTATGTCTAATTTCAGTGATTCTCGTAATTCTTTTTTTCTGTCCTTGCTGTCGTTGACTAGCCTATATATATCGAATAGTTTAATATCCAACGTCCTGATTGTGCTTGCGTCTACATTTACTGTTTCGTACGTTGTGTTCAAAATTTTGATGTATGGATTATTACTTGAAATAATTGCTCTTGCTATGAATATTCCTGGTTGTATTTCTTGCTGTTCCACTATCCTGTCTTTCTTTAACGTTTGAAAAATTTTTACGATTCTGTAAATTTCACATCTAGGCGGTATTATTATGGTGTCATTGTCTATATTATCCAGAATTTTCGTACTAATGTAACAATCGTTGTCCTCTTTAATGTGCATTTTAAGGTTTGCGTAATCTAGTATACATTGAAAGTTAGAAATAAAGTCTCTCCCAATGATTCCGTCTGTTGGAATTGGAAAGTTAGGTTCTACCAATTGAAAGATGTGTTCGAATCGAGTTCCTTTTACTTCGAGTGTTGTCTCAACTTCTCCCATTGTTTGCAACTCTCCTTTAGTGACTCCTTTTATTTTCGCCTTTGTGTTTGGTTTCACCTGTTCCTTCATAAAATCTTGTGAACATTTTAGTATTGAAATGTCAGCTCCTGTGTCTATGATAAAAGTGCTTGTGTTTTCAAGAATTCCTGTTTTCATTCGTACAAAGTTCGTTAGGTTTAGGTCGAAGTTGTAAATGTTATATTTTATTTCTGCCTGTGTGCTTCCAACTTCTTGTTCATTCAAAACCCCAACTGCTGGTTTTCTTGCTCTTCTTGACTGTCCTCTATTTCTAGTAACCTTACGTTCCTGTTACGTCCGCCTCTCTGGTTTCCTCTGTATGTTTGATTGTTAAATTGTCTGTATCCTCTGTTCGAATAATTTCGTTGATTGTCCGTTGCTTCTCCTTCGTTCCGTTGTCCGAAGTTATTTCTTCTTCCTCTGTCATATTTGTTATGGTATCCTCTTCTGTATTGCTGCTGTCCTCTCCTATTCTCGTAGTTTGTCCTATAATTTAAGACTCTTCCTTGTGCATTTTCTTCAGTCGTATCGATCGACAAAAATTTAGATACTACTTCCTGCGGTGATGTAAAGTTACCTGCTTCCAGTATTATCTTAGCTTTCTCTGCATTAGCGTTTCGTTTCATTGTTGTTACTACAGCTTCCGTCGTATATTTCTTTGCTAAGTCAAGTGGCATTCCTTCCGCTATGTATGCTACTTTTAATTGTTCTGCTAACTCTTCCACTTCAGATGCGTACACTGCTGCATCTCTATGCCCTTGCCTTTTTTTGGCTAATTTGGCTATTAAATTCTTCGGATTATCACCTTTTAATTCTTTCTTTAGTGCTTCAGCTATCCGTGGAATTGTATCTTCTGTGGTTATTAGGTTCCTAGCCTTATTGGTGAGTCGCGTTTTTATTAGCGTTACAGCTGTGTCTTCATGACCTTCTGCCAATTTTCCAAGTAGTTCTAATGCGTCTAAAAATGGTTGTAATTTCCCTGCGCTTCCATCGAACTCGTTGGGCAATATCTTGCTTGCGATATTCAAAAATTCATTGATTGTCAAAGCCATGTTTAATATTGTTATATCTTGTTTTATGTCACCTTTTTTCTCTTTTATTTCGTCGTTAATTATTTCTTCTTCTCCTTCCTCGTCGCTTTTTCCTTCTTCTATTTCCTCATCGCTTTGTTCCTCTTCAACTTCCTTGTCGATTGGTTGATGTATTGAATTTGGAACCACTGTTCTTACATTTACTGCTTGAAATGAGCGTATAACTTTGTCTCTGATTTTTCCAAAATATTTGTTGCACGATTCCCTTTGTTTGTCCGAAAGTGCTTCCCAGTTTTTCCTAGTCAATTGTGTGAACTTGTTATAAGCTTTAATTAGCTGTGTCGTTACTTCTTCCTTTATGTCCTTAGATTTCGAAACTTTTTTCTTTAAGACTCTTCTGCTTTGCCTGTCTATTTCTTGTGCAATTTCCTCAACTATTTTGACAAAATCTTCCCAAGTAACTTTGTTGCTACTCATTTATACATAATTTTTTATCTTCAGCTCCTGCACTTCTTAGCGAAAATATAAATTCGATAGTCTTACGGTGTATATAGATATGTAGTATATAGATATATAGTAAAAAATATAGAGATAAAATAATACGTCAATATATGGTAAAAATATGTAAAAATTGCAGTAGTAATAAAAATTCAAAAATAAATAACGTTATATTAACCCTTGTAAATAAGTAGTTAGAATAATAATTTAAATGTATTATGCATATAGCGTATATTTGTTATATCGTATATTTATTTTGATAGGTATATTTACGATAGCAAATATTAAAATCAAAAATTGCAAAAATGTACTAAAAATCAGTAGTCAAATAATAAATGAATAAAAGTCAGCAATGATAAGGTATACGTTGATAAATATGTAAAAATCATATAAAATTGTATCATTGCGTCCTATAATAACTTAATATGAGGGTAAAAAAATCTTTTTATATTGATAAATATTGGTAATAGAATAGAATAATTAAGTAAAAATAGGTAAACTTGAAACATATATTAATGTAATTAAGGTAGCACATAATGTTTATACTTTATACTTTATATTAATCAGGAAATACCATAAAAATAGCTAATATGGACTTACCACTTTTACGCGTCTTTGTTCGTATCACAAGTCCTCGCTGCACGTTCCATAGCATTGTCCATTTTCCATTGTCCCACGATGTTCCATCTCCATACTATTCCATTTTCAGCTCCGCGTCGGCCTGATGTCTCCATCCATTTTACATATACCACACTGTTGTCTAAGGTGGTCTAGGTGCCTGAACATTGACGTGTTTCTTCATACCTGTCCTGTTTACCAGTCCTGAGTTCTTCCCTGGTTCTGGATCGCCATATGACAGCCCTGGGCACTAAGGCTATCTTCTCCCATTGAGGGTGGTTATCCCTTATCCGAGGGGTGGAATAATTGATACGCTTTTACTTGTTGAGTTGTTTTATTTACACTCGCATTAGTATAAGCTGGTAGCACCGCACCCAAAGAACATCTCGTGTAGAAAGAGACACTATCTTTAATGTGGAAATATTACGTCTGATCACCAAAACAGAATGACGAATGTCTAATATAATATTAAAGAATTCCCTTGTTATAGTTTAACTGTTTATATATTTAGAAATGTCTATTCAGCATCGACCATGAAAAGTGTTTATAATTGACTCTGCAATTATTAGTTGAATCGTGATCTGGGCTAACAATATTTATATAATCGAATGAAGGTTGTAATATTGTTTGATGACATAAATAACTGAAAGTAATTATTGTAGATAATTACAGGGTGTTTTTAAGATATATCTACTGAGTACAGATGAATTCTTGTACACGGTGACCATATGTACTTATTTAAGTAGGACAGTACTTATTTTTAAATATTGTCCTAATGTACTTTAAAACCTTTCTAAGGACACGCGAATTACTTATTTTTTCTAAAAAATGAATATTTTTATCTTTTACTACTTTTAAACAAATTTCTTTGTATATACTGTTCCAGGTATTGCAGCTTTTGTGTCTTGATGGTTTCCAATATTTCCATTCTTTTGTTGACTCTTCTCATGACTTCGTTGTTTGTTACAGGCTCGGTCCATGCTGTCTTCAGGTACCTTTACCCACAATCCAAATGCTTCCAACTTTTTAGTAGTCGACGCGTTAATTGACCGTGCTTCTATCCCGTAAAGCAGAGTCGAGAAATATAACACCTTGCCAGCCTAACTCTCAAGTCTTAATTATTTCAGTTCTCTTGCACAAACTACCTTTCTCATTTTACTGAAGTTGGTTCTTGCCTTCTCTATTCGAACTTTGATTTCTTTGGAGTAATCGTTTGTGTGATTAATTATTGTGCCAAGATAGTTGTAGTTTTCAACTTGTTCTAAAGTTTTACCTTTAATTGTCAGGCTTTTATCATTATTTTGGGTTTTTGATATCCTCATAAATTTAGTTTTCTTGATGTTTATTGATAATCCATGTTGTTCTCCATACTCAACTATCTTGTTCATTAGCTTTTGGAGGTCTTGGAGGGTGTCCGCTATTATGATAGTGTCGTCCGCATATCTAATGTTGTTAATAATTGGCATTCCATTTAGGTACGTTTATTCCTGCTGTTTCTCCCTCATGAACTTTTTTCATAATTTCTTCAGAGTATGCATTTAATAGTAGTAGTGACAATACACACCCCTGTCGCACTCCTCTTTTAATTTCGAACTCTTCTGATGTGTGTTCGTTAATGCGCATGTGTGCCTGCTGTTTATAATATAGATTTGTTATAATTCAAAGGTCATTGTATTGTAACTGTTTTGCTTTTGAGGACGTCCATTAGCTCTTTGTGGCGGACTTTATCGAAAGCCTTGTTGTAATCTATGAAACAGACGTACATATCCTGGTTCACATCCAAGCATCTCTGGATTAGTAGTGTAAATCCAAAGTGGGTTTCTTCAATATCCATATCAAGTGTTTGGTAAATGCGTTTATGAATGATCTTTAAAAACATTTTAAGTGTGTGAGACATTAGGCTTATGGTGCGGTGGTGGTACACAAAACTTCACTGCACAAGTGAAACATTTTTACACAAAATGTGTAACCTACCTAGAAAACTGGAGTACAAATTTTCATGAATTTAAACTATTCAAAAGCATAGATCTAAAGCGGGCTCCACACTCTCGGCGAAGTTACTTCGCCAAAGTTGACCGAAATCCGAAGTACCCTCTCTACACACTCGTTCTACTTCGCGAGGAAGTGTGATACCGACAAAGAGCGGTGCGATACCAACAAAGATCCCTTTGACCAGACCGACAGAGAATGGATGTAGAACGAAGTGAGGCAAAGTTACACAAGGTGGCCGTCTACACTATCGTACTTGTTGAACCTCGATCGACTTCAGCGAGAGTGTGGAGCTCGCATAAGAAGTGAAATAACATGGAACGATGTTTGCTATTCTCTCGAAGCTTTTAAATTGTATACCAAGGCAACCATGTGAAACGAAGATCACTCTTTGACGAACTGGGAATTTTGAAAGACGTGGAAGTTAAAAAATTGCTGAGGGGAACAGAGAAGAAAAAATAGTCAGGATCGATGGCTTAAAGTTTTTAAGTGTGTAGATCAATTCAAACTGAAAAACTTACAAATATTATGCGAATTTATTTTTTGTCTTCCGGGTACTAGTGCGGCTATCGAGCGTTTATTTTCTGTAATAAATAATTATTATTGGACGTCGGAAAAGTCACAAATGTCCATATCCACTCTCAAGGCAGCGATGCTGGTGTACGCAAGTTCTGATGAGACTTGTATGAAATGTTTCATTTACTTCAGTCGAAGCCGGACCTTCTTAAATTAATTTTAAATTCAGAAAAATATGAATGATGCAAAAAACCGGAAGAAGTTGAGGCTATCCCAGGTCCCTCATCTAAAAACTCTTAATTACAGGCTTGTAACTTTTTCAAAGGTAAAGTAATGTGTTATGTTTAGTTTAATTGATATAATTTTTTATGTTTAGCTACATACTTTATTTATTTTTAATGCAAAAAAGTTATATTTGTCCAATAACAAGATACATTTTGCGTTTTTAATACATTTTTGTTTTTTGTACTTTTTTTTCTTTCAAAAGATATGGTCACCGTAGTTATAATACACAAAGAGATATGGTAGGTGAAAAAAGATTTTTTTTTGTGCATGCTCAAATCGGTGTATTCAACTTAACATAACAGAGAAATGGTCAATTTTAGGGGTATAATGCTACCAACATCTTTTGTGGTGATTGAAAATAGTCTAAGTAATGAAGCTTAAAATAGGACAAAACCTCACAATTTTTACAGAATGGATCGATTTGCTTGAAAATTTGAGAATAAGTAGTGGATAGTCCAAGGTTCAAAATCTATATAAGGCCGAAAGGCGCTTTTACCATGGGGGTGGTTGCCACCCCATCTCGAGGTTGGAAATTTTTTATTATATTTTGACCGCAAAAGTTGGTAAAAACATTCATTCTAATCAAAAAACGTTCTATACATTTTTTTGACAAAATTAATAGTTTTCGATTTATTAGCTATCGAAAGTGTTAGTTTTATATCGAAAAAATTCAATGGTTTTAATCAGTTTTCTGCTAATAACTCAAAAAGTTTGCGTTTAATCTAAACAACTTTGCTTAACAAAAATGTACCTTTTGAAAAAATAAACAAAACCTTTTTTTTTAAATTTTTTTTAAGACCAATAGTAATTGAGCTATGCTTTGTTATATGTTAGCTCTTCTTCGTCAAATGCTAAATATTGTACTTTCAAAGTCAAAAGGAGGGAACACTTTGGATTTTTCGAGTATAAATTGTTCAAACTAATTTAAAGTATTTAAAAATATCTATCTCCAGAAATAAAAAAAGTCTCTAGCTCAAAAATTAAGTGACATAATGAAAATAATGTCAGTCCCTATTTTTTTCAACGAAAAAGTGATTGGAAAGAACCCCCTAATCACCACCCTAATTAAAATTAGTCATTGACCTTATTTGGTCTTTTTTATTTATGTATTATTAATAGGTTCTAGAAGTTTGACCGGCCTAGAATGGTCAGTTTTTAAAAAATGAAGTTAAAAAAGCGAATAACGAATTTTTGTAGTTTGGTAAAAAGTGCATTTTCTTCAGAATAGAAAGATTAGCATCAGAGATACGAAAAAATGTTTAAATATGGAATTGTAGCTTATTTAATTCTCAGGAACATGGTTTAAAAAAGTTTTTTCTATAGCAAAAATTGAGTGAGCTATTGACAATTAAAACTGGTAATAACAAGCAAAAACCACATTTACCAACCCTTTCAAAGTCACCTCTTTTTGCTACTGAGAATTTTAAATGGATTTAATATCAATAGCCTTATAGATCTTGTAAATCCTACAAAATTATTTTTTACCAAACTTACTATGATAAAAAATAAAAAAGTTACGGTTGAAAATCAATATATTTTTTTGAAAAAAAAAAGGGAGAAATCCAATTGGAAGCATAATAATGTAAGTTGACGGTATTTTTAGTCATTGGCCTTCTTCATTCTTCTTTATATGTGTATTATTTATAGATTCTAGAAGTTTAACTGGCTTAGAATGACTAGTTTTTAAAAAACTGGAGTTCAAAGCGAATAATGAATTTTTGTAGTTTGGTAAATAATGCCATTTTCTTCAGAATAGAAATATTAGCATCAGAGATTCGAAAAAATGTTTAAATATGAAATTGTCGGTTATTTAATTCTCGAGAACTTGGTTTAAAAAATTTTTTTCTACGGCAAAAATTGAGTGAATCGTAAATGAGTAATATCGAAAAACATTGATTTTTTGATATAAAACTACAACACTTTTGAAGGCCAATAATTCGAAAACTATTAATTTTATCAAAAAAAATGTATAGAACATTTTTTGCTTAGAATGAATGTTTTTATCAACTTTTGCGGTCAAAATATAATAAAAAATTTCCACCCCCGAGATGGGGTGGCAACCACCCCCATGGTAAAAGCGCCTATCGGCATCATATAGATTTTGATCCTTGGACTCTCCACTAATTATTCCCAAATTTTCAAGCAAATCGATCCGTTCTGTAAAGATTGCGAGGTGATAAGCTTCGGTTCCTGGGCTAAAAGACCTTTAAACGAGCACTGTTAAATGTCGATTACATTAAAACTAAGCGAGATATGGTGCAAAAAAATTGATGACTAATGTATTTAAGGAAAAATGAGCAAAATATTTAACCCATCATCCACCAGATTTAAATGCAGCGTATTCCTTCTACAATACTTTTTAGTATAGTGTTATTTCGATGTTCAAAAAGTTAAACGGGTTTAATGTGCATGGTTTTTGAAAAAAATAAGATCAAATTATAGAGCGCATTTTAAAATTTTCTTAAAAATCTTCCTTTTTCTACATGTAACTCGAAAATGATAAGAGATACGACAAAACGATACAGTACAAATATGTAGGGTTTTTTTTCAGCTAACAATTTTGTTTTGTCTTTCATTACTGTATCTCTATATCATTTTCGAGTTACATGGAGAAAAAGGAAGATTTTTAAGAAAATTTAAAAATGCTCTCTATAATTTGATCTTATTTTTTTCAAAAACCATGCATTTTAAACCCGTTTAACTTTTTGAACATAGAAATAACACTATAATAAAAGTTATTGTAGAAGTAAAACGATGCATTTAAATCTGGTGGTTGAGGGGTTAAATATACTTTGCATTTTATCTTAAAATAAATCAGTCATCAATTTTTTTACACCATATCTCGCTTAGTTTGGATGTAATCGACATTTAACAGTACTCGTTTTAAATGCCTTTTCAAGCACTACAAAAGATATTTGTAGCATTATACCTAGAGCTCCATTTTCCCGACCCCTTTTGATTTCCCGGGAATCGGAAGTCGGTAATTTGGATTTACCGGGAATCGGGAAATTTAAAAATAAAAAGAAATTTTTTTTTTAATTTTTCAATGATGCAATTAGTATAAAAACGTGTAAATTTGATTGAATAGTAAACATTTTTAGAAAACTTCAAAAATTTGGAAGAAAATTCAAAATTTTAAAAATAGAAAAATTATAAAGTGTTTAATCTGAATTTTCGTTATTATTATTGAAATATGTTTTAAGAAAACATAAATTGTTCAGTCTTTGATCTATCAGGTTTTTTTTTTGTATAGAAATTTGCTGAAGTTGAAAACTCGCTTTCTGTTGATCAGAGGCTGCTTTACTTATTGTGCAGGGTGTGCGGTGCACACGGGCGCCGAGATGTTGGGGGCGTCGAGCGCCAAAGAGAGGGTCCTCTACTTTGTTTCAACATAAAATATGCTTCAAAACGATTAGTGAAAAATTACACTGGCAGTAAGCGCGATTTATAGATTGGCTGTCCGTCAATTGGCTGTCCGAAAAAGAAAGCTGAAGAAGAAAGTATATCTGAAAAAGAATACGACTTCTATCGAAAAATTTATTCTGCGACCCGGTACATCTACAGAGGAACATCTTGAGGCAAATGAAAACCAAGGTAGTTCTACACCAGAACTCCTCTCTTCAACGTCGTCACCGCCTTGGTAGTGGAAGAAAACGAACAACCTTCTTGTGCCGAAGCGTTCCAGGGGAATATATACTTCAAGATGATATAATGAATGATCTTGCGTTACGGTCACAGATTTTATCCGAAAAAGAGAGCATATTTTTAATGGAGCGTGGACCAGTACAAGTAAAACAGAGTTCCTATCCTTCAAATAGTTCGAAAGGATCTTTTTCAAATGCGTATTAGAATAAAAAGATGTTAAATAATGAAATCGTTTTAAGAACTTGGCTGGTTTACTCTAAATCGACTGATTATGTTTATTGTTTTTATTGTAAACTTTTTCATACATACTATAGGTACCTAAAATAGGTTACAAAGATTGGCAGCATTTGTCTATAGCTTTAGAGCGTCATGAAAAATGCACCTATTATGTCTTATGAAACAAATTAAATTTGTTTCTACAAACATTATTTTGTAGAAACTACAAACTTGTTTCTACATTTCACTGACAATAGGCGCCAGGGCATCGACTGCATACGGGCGCTACATGGGCTAGAGCCGCCTCTGCTGTTGATGTAAGTCTGATGCTTTTTAGTGCAGTGAGTAATTTTCTTAAATGTCCGGTCAGCTGATTTGCACCAATATAATAACGTATTAAATTTCCGGATGTACTAAATTTCCTATGTAATACTAATTCTTCATAAACAGAATTTTAATTCAAAATAAATATTTATGTTATAATTCTGGATGCTTCAAATTCAAAATGAATCAGATCGGTTGATTAAACAACAGATTGTTTATGCTGACCGATATGACATTTGATACATTCTGATTTAACGCCAAAATTGGAAGGTTTAAAGATAATTGAAAAAGAAATATTTTAAGTGGAATAATTTAAAATGATTATTAAGCAGACAGAGATAATTATTGTATGAGAACCATTTATTCATTGTGAGTTAATAATATCTCCGCTCATAATTTAAAATAAAATATGTATTTAAAAAATCCCGGAAAATCTGTAAGAACTCCCGGGAATCAGGATTGTCATTTTTTACCGATTTCCTGGGAATATAGTTCTAATTATACCCTTAAAATCGACAATTTTTCTGTTATTTTAAGAACACACCGATTTGATCATTCACCAAAAAAATCTCTTTTCACCTACCATATCTCTTAAAACCGTCCGAAAAGGTGACATTTTTCAACCACGAATGGCAAATGAAAATGGCAAATTTTCAACCACGAATATCTCAAAAAGTATTGAGTTAAAAAAAATAGTTTTTGCTTAGAATTAGGTTGTCTAGCCACTTCCGTATAATAATAATATCGTATGGCATTTTTGCCGGGAAGATCCTTTCGGACAGTTCCGGCGCCATTTACATCTTTAATCCTGTTTTAAGTAACTAGTGCCGATGTACACTAGCCCAGGGGGACCGACGGCTTTACGTGCTCTCCGAGGCACGGTGAGACGGCTCGTGTCATTATTGGAAATGAAAATGGTTTGTCTTTGGTAGGGCTCGAACCCACGTGCACTAGCGTATGAGGCCAGCGATTATGCCGTTACTCCACGGCCGGTCAGCCACGTCCGTGGTTATGTTATATTGACCAACATTATTTTCACCCCCGAGAATGGGTGGGAACCACCCCTAAGATAAAAGCGCACATCGGCATAGGGTTGACTTTGAATTAGGAGATAAATAGAGGCCATTCCCAAAATTTCATTAAAATCCATGCAGTAGGATAGAATTCGGAGGTAATATCCTGTTTTTGCTCTCATTGACTGGCGTATTAGATGAATGAGTGGAGTGACAAAAAACGATAAAATTTAATAGGTTGGAGAAATACAGTTCAGACATCATGTTTGAATATGGGAATATGCAAAATGCATTTTTTTTACATATCTGGCATATTTTGCATAAATTTCATATTTTTACAAGAAATTGCATATACCTATCTGGATATTTTTAGGAAAAATGAATAATACCAATATTTTCTAAATGTGTTGACTTTTTCTCGAAATTGTTCATTAAAATTCCACTAGTAATAAAACCGGTTTCTGTGAATCATTTTGGGCGTACCTGTTATTGTAATAAAAGGTTTTGGGTAACCTGGTAAACTAGCGAGATAAGTTTTTCCGAAATCCAAAAGGGACAGAAAAGTAGATGAAGCTTTTAGGAATAAGTACCTGTATGAACCTACGAAATTTACATTAGTTTCATTTATGCTCTTGGCGTCAAACAGTGTAAACGTGTGTATTGAGGAAATTTTAACAGTGCATTTATAGTGTAATTATTGTATTAGTAACCCGTGACTTCGTTAATTTGTTTATATCGCGATGTCCAAACTAAGTGCTTGTTATCACGTGCAAACTAAGTACTAATCGCGATAACTTATTATCTTCTTATTCTTCTTTAAGTACCGTGCCCAAATTTTTAGGCGTGGGTAGCTTCCATAACAATTTGCCGATATCGTTCTCGATCTTGTGCGGCATGTAACAATTGATCTGCTGATAAGCCAGTCCAATGACGAAGGTTTCGGAGCCATGAATATTTCTTTCGACCAATTCCTCTTTTTCCGTCGATCTTTCCATTGAGTATTAACTGCAGCATCCTGTATCTGCTACCTCTCATTATATGCCCCAGATATTCAAGTTTTCTCTTTTTTATCATCTTCATTAAGTCACCTTCGCCTTGACCTACTCTGTTTAAGACTTCTCTGTTTGAAATGCGTTGAACCCAAGATATTCTGAGCATTCTACGATACGACCACATCTCAAAGGCTTCTAATTTGTTCATCATGTTAACCTTCATGATCCAGGTTTCACATCCATATAGTAATACAGGATACACATAACATTTTAGGAACTTGATTCTTAGTTGTAAGTTCAGCTGAGAGTTGCTCAGAATAGATCTAAGTTTCATAAATGCTCCTCTTGCAATTTCTATACGAGTGTTAATCTATATTTTATCTATACGAGTTTATTATCTTAGGTAATTCCAATTTCAAAAGTGAATAATGTCACTTTTACCTCATTTTTTCGAAATTTTTAACATTTCCGATCAAGGTACCTTAAGAAAACATATATCGAGATTTGCTCCAATGAGACCATAAGAAACATTCGAAAAAGTGTTGCCGATAATTCAATTTATTTTATAGTTGACGAAAGTACTGATACACGGGGGCGCTAGATAGGCATTTATTAATAGGGGTTTTACACGAAGATGTAAAAAATAAATGTTACTTTATTGCGTCAAGCAATTGGAGAAAACCAACAATTTAACCATAGCACGTTTTGTTCAAGATGAATTATCCCGTTTTTTTTTCTACTGAAAAGTATACGATGCGATAAAGTAAAACGAAATTTTCCACATGTTTTAAGGCCATGGGTACATAATTCGCAAATATTTTACGGCTATCCCTACCTTTTCTGTCTTTACATGGCAAATTACGTGTAGTAAAATTCACACTGGTATGGATATGTAAATATTACTAGAATGTCATTCTACTTGACAATGTCATAATTAAGAGATGGCTTGTGAATGTTCTTGGATAACTGTCATTTGTATAATTGAAAATTATTAATTCAGTTAATAAATGTGATAATTTTTTTACTAACTATGTATTCAGTGATTGTAATAATTTATATGTACAACAAAAACTAATACTCAATCGAGAAAAGAGGAAAAGTGTTAAAGTGATTTTTTAATAATATATTGTTACTATGGAACGCATACATTTTTGAACATCTTTAACAACAAAATACTTGGACCACAGAATATAATATCATGATGTATTCTCTGCTTGGATCTTCCATAAATAATACACAATAAATAACTTTTTATAAAGTTCACGTCTTAAATCAATTATTCATCAAATACTATATATCAATATTATTTAATCAACAACTCAAAATATTCTGAGCGTTTGTAGGAGGACTCTTGACGCGTCTAACGGTGTATACCTCATATCTGGGAAACTTCGAATGTTTAAGTTATAGGCTTCAAAAGTATGATCAAATCTATTTCCTATGGGAAAAACGGTTTGTCAAGCTCAATAATTCCTGTAATACCTTCAGTTATCATACTCAGGGCCGGCGATAATGGGCCTGCAAGGGATGCACTGCAGGCGGGCGCCCCTATTTGGGGGCGCCAAAATGACCTTTTTTCTGTCGGTGCTCTACAAAATACTAATTTAAAAGACACCGAAGGGCGCCTATGCTTCTTTTGCAGGCGGGCGCCTTATACCCTAGCGCCGGTACTGATCACACTTGACCTTGGATGCATCAGATACTACTTGTCAATACGTTTCAAACTCATGTTTAGTGATCAAAATCGGTTAAACCGTTTAGAAGTTATCGAGTTCTCAAAGTATAATCCACTTAACCATTATCGCCGAAAAAGTTTATGTAGTTGTAGTGGTTACGACGCTAAATTTGATCGGGCAATCCGAGTTCATTTATCGGTCATCCCGATATTTTTTTCAATCTATTTCGAATAGAAAAAAAATCTAGTGTACATTCGATGGACACTAGATCATTTGGGAGATAATACGACAAAGGCGACCATTTATAACGCTTAACGTGTAATCGAGAAACATTACATTCAACTTCATACATTTAATTTATAAATAACTGAAAAATTCCTGATACAAGAATAAAAAACCGCTAAACGCCGTAAAAATGAGTCGCGCATACAATATTCCAGCTACAAAAGAGCTGATATGAATATTACGTGGGGCGAAAATGTATTTTCATTTTGATGGAAAATAAAATTCTAGTTTTATTTTGGAAGATTTTTCCATATTTGCTAAAGAAGTAAAATGCGCCACAAAAGAGCTTCAAAATGCAAACTGTATCAAGGTTACTTTTTGTGGAGCGTTTTACTTCAAATTTAGCAAATATTATGGAAAAATCTTCTATGGAAAATGAAAATACATTTTCGGACCGTAATAATCACGTAATATCGTATGCACTTGAATATTGTATGCGCCACTCATTTTTACGAAGTTTAGCGGATTTTTATTCTTGTATGTTATAGACAAAAACTCAGGATTTTCTATTTTGGAAAAATTTTCGAAAGTTCATCGAGGTGATCCTGTACCAGATCTTGAACGAATGCCTCCTAACATAAACAAGTTTAAAAATGCACCAATAACTTCCGTTCATGTTGCAAGAAGTCTTTCGAATTATAAACATTTATACACAGATATAGTCCTGTCGCCAGGGGGGTTACAACGGCCTTCTTAATTCAGATGGACTTACCCAAGTTTTTTTTATGTATTTTGGCCCGTAGAACACGAATTTTTTGGGTAACAGTTGATCCGGATGTCGATAAGATTGTTATAAACAAAGAAGTTGAGGAATTACATAACAGCGATTTCTCGCAAAACAAAACATTTTTTTGTATTTTTTGGGTCATTCTAACCAAAAAATGTTAATACAAGTTTTTTCGTAGGATGCATAGTTTTCGAGATAAACGCGGTTGAACTTTCAAAAAATCGAAAAATTGCAATTTTTGAACCCGAATAACCTTTGAATAAAAAATAAAATAGCAATTCTGCTTACCGCCTTTAAAAGTTTGAGTCAAATTATATCTGTTTTGAATATTTGCATTGCTAAAAATTTATTTTTTGATTGTTAAAAAAAGCTATAAACACATAGTGTTTCCCGTGCCTAATACATGCGTTTTAATGCATGCTACGTAGAAATAGCCCCGTTTGCACTTTTACCTCTTCTACCTACTCGTTCGATTTTAAATGAGAAATCATTGAAAACATCACTCAAGCACTAGGTGTTTATAGCTTTTTTTAACAATAAAATAATAAATTTTTAGCAATACAAATAATTAAAACCGATATAATTTGACTTGAACTTTCAAATGCGGTAAGCAGAATTGCTATTTTATTTTTTAATCAAAAGTTATTCGGGTTCAACAATTGCTATTTTTCGGTTTTTTGAAAGTTCAACCGCGTTTATCTCGTAAACTATGCATCCTACGAAAAAATTTGTAGGAACATTTTTTGGTTAGAATGGCCCAAAAAATACAAAAAAATGTTTTGTTTTGCGAGAAATCGCTGTTATGTGATTCCTCAACTTCTTGGTTTATAACAATCTTATCGACATGCGGATCAACTGTTACCCAAAAAATTCATGTTCTACAGGTCAAAATACATAAAAAAAACTTGGGTAAGTCCATCTGAATACAGGAGGCCGTTGTACCCCCCCTGGCGACAGGACTAATAGAAAAGCATAATATTTTAATTGCAAATTTTTAAAAACAAATTATTATCAATTATTGTTTTGATAACGATAACACTAGTTTGTGAAATTGTCTATCTACTATAATTATGTACGAGTATGGTTAATGGATTTAATCTTACTGCTGTTTTATTCTACACTTCTCCAAGAAATTAACGCACCATCTTAAAATTGGTATATTTTTGATGACTCGAATTTCCTAAACCGGTTGTCCGATTTGAGTGATTTTTTTAATATGTTATAGCCTTATTCTTTAAGAATATCGCTGTAGTAATGTTGTTGCTAGACAGGTAAATGTCATTTTATATACCGGGTGTAACAATTCTACTGTGTTTTTTTCTCGAAGTTATGAACACCCTGTG
Organism: Diabrotica virgifera virgifera; assembly: GCF_917563875.1. Taxonomy (NCBI): domain Eukaryota; kingdom Metazoa; phylum Arthropoda; class Insecta; order Coleoptera; family Chrysomelidae; genus Diabrotica; species Diabrotica virgifera. The sequence goes on along the minus strand of NC_065445.1, from coordinate 199,111,451 downwards.
GAATATTCTAGCATTTACAAAATATGAAATCAAAACTCAATTGACCTTCTTAACATTTTGTTTTTTGATTTATTCGCTTATGTTCGATAATAAAAGAGATTTGTACTTTTATATTACAAAAAAATGTGGTGTGCTATTATTTGGTCTTGATCAATATAATTACAAATCTCGAGAGCTACTGTTTCTACTAGGGATAGCGGTTTTTGACAAAACACCGGTTTTCGGTTATACCGTTTTTTTTTGCTTACGGTTTAACCTGGCGGTTATAACCGGCCAAAAAAACCGGTTTTTCCAAAAACCGGCTTTTGGTTTTTTTAATCCAACAGGTTACAATGTTACATTTACAATGCACTTTAGGTTGCGATACTCCACTCGACTCGATACTCGATATCAATATGATCAAAATTAGTACTATCGAAAGAACATCAATATCAATATAAATAAAATACAATTTTTAATAAAACCATTTTATTCTATTAATTATTATATTTATTTATTATTTTATTATTATTATATATTTATTGATTATTATTAAATATAATATAGCGTAAGATTAATATATACATATTGCAATAATATACAATTTAACCCAACCATTTCAACTTATAAAAAATTTCCCAGACTCTTTCAAATGGGATATCCCATTTGAAATGGGATACTCCCATTTGACTCATCAAATGGGAAAAAAATAATATCAACATAAATATTTTAATTAAAAATAAGTTGGATAATGCAATTTATCTTTTATTTTTACTACCAATAAAAAAAATTATCATGTATTTCTTTTAACACGTTTGTATATTTGTATAATAGGTACATTTTAACTCATTTAATACTTCCTGTATAGTATAGGTGTATAGTTTTGAAAACGTAGGGAAATCCTTGCAGATTCGTATTCGTAATCGGTAATTCGATATTCATAGTCAGAACATTGTTTTTGGAATGACCTTGGTAGTCATTCACCCACTTTCAATGTCAAGAGTCAAGTGTTAAAATACACTCACCGGCAGAGAAAACGGGCACCCCAAAAAATGGGTCATTTTTAATGTCTTGTATTTCCTAAACCTGATGTCCGATTTAAGTAATTTTTTTTAATATGTTATAGCCTTATCCTTTATCAATATCGCTGTAATAATATTGTTGCTAGACAGGTACATTGTCATTGTATACATGGTGTACGAATCAAACTGTGTTTTTTTCTCAAACTTTGGAACACCCTGTGGAATGTTCTAGCTTTTATAAAATACTGAAATTATAACCAAACTATAGCCTCAGGTTTTCTTAACATTCTGTTTTTTGATTCATTCGCTTATGTTGGATAATAAAAAAGTTAAGCACTTTAACAACTACCCCTGTTTTTCGTTAATACAGGGTGTTTTTAATAAGTACGGCAAACTTTAAGGGGTAATTCTGCATGATAAAATAATGACAGTTTGCTTTATAAACGTATGCCCGCAAATGCTTCGTTTCCGAGATAGGGGGTGTTGAAATTGTTCTTACAAACTGACGATTTATTTATTTCTCTAAAACGGTTTGTGATATGCAAATGAAATTTGGTAGATTTTAAGAGGTAGTTATTCCGCATTTTTTGGCATACAATTAAGAATTTTATATTCACCATTGGCGTGCATACGGGTATAAATATTTTAGATATATCCCGTATGCACGCCAATGGTGAATAAAAAATTCTCAATTGTATGCCAAAAAATGCGCAATAACTAGCTCTTAAAATCTACCAAATTTCATTTGCATATTACAAACCGTTTTAGAGCAATAAATAAATCGTCAGTTTGTAAGAACAATTTCAACACCTCCTATCTCAGAAACGAAGTATTTGCGGGCATAAGTTTATAAAGCAAACTGTCATTATTTTATCATGCAGAATTACCCCTTAAAGCTTGCCGTACTTATTGAAAAACACCCTGTATTGACGAAAAACAGGGGTAGTTGTTAAAGTGCCTAACTTTTTTATTATCCAACATAAGTGAATGAATCAAAAAACAGAATGTTAAGAAAATCTGTGGCTATAGTTGAGTTTTAATTTTAGTATTTTATAAAAGCTAGAACATTCCACAGGGTGTTCCAAAGTTTGAGAAAAAAACACAGTTTGATTCGTACATCCTGTATACAATGACAATGTACCTGTCTAGCAACAATATTATTACAGCGATATTGATAAAGAATAAGGCTATAACATATTAAAAAAATTACTTAAATCGGACATCAGGTTTAGGAAATACAAGACATTAAAAATGACCCATTTTTTGGGGTGCCCGTTTTCTCTGCCGGTGACTGTAGATGATGTTTGCGTCTACTTCAACCAGATCACTTCTTATGTAAATATTATGATTACAAATACCTTTTCAACGAAATATTATAATAAAACTTAATTGGTTCTGGCTGATGTGAGTTTGCACTTTTAGTTTGCTTCTGTATTTATAAAATAAAATTTGAATTATGGTTTTGTTTGAAATAATTACTTGAGAATAATAATTATGTTTGGGATCCAAAATAATATCTAAGCTAATCCTAATCACCGTAAAAACCTAATAACCGGTTTTTACTTTAAAAAGAAAAAACCGGTTATAACCGGGACAAAAAAACAACCGGTAAAACCGGTTACTGCGAAGTAAAAAAACTGGTTTTAGGCTACGGCTCCACGGGCGAGAAATTGACGCTAGCAATAGCCGTAAAACGAACTTAGGGTTCCGCGAAACGGATAAGGAATAGCCGAACTGAACCGACTACGCACAAGACCTGTAGTCGGTTCAGTTCGGCTATTCCTCTTTCGTTGCGCGGAACCTTAAGTTCGCTTTACGGCTACTGCTAGCGTCAATTTCTCGTCCGTGGAGCCGTTCGCTTAGGTTAAAACCGGTAGGTTTTTCTCATCCCTAGTTTCTACCCCTTGTAAGGTTCTAGGAGGTGGGAAACGCTGTCGTAGTCTTCTGTCAATTATGTCCCATAAATGTTCGATCGGGTTAAGATCTAGATCTAGACTATGCGCTGGCCAGTTTAAAGTCCGAAGATTTACCTGTTGTAAATATTCGGTAACAGTTCGTGCAACGTGAGGTCTTGCATTTAGGCCAGGGTAACAAGGCAAAAATATACCCTGTTCGTGATACTTCAACAACCAGGGCACTGAAGCGTTTTTTCGACAGATTGATAATACCTATAAGAACAAATTGTGACTATTCCCTGCGTAGGATTTAGCGGCCATGTTTATTTATAAACAAGTTAGAGTCAAAAAACGGCCTTTTTTCCTTTTTTTTTCAAATCAATGGAAAACAGTGAAACTTATGATTTTTTAGTACAAACATCTTCGAGAACATGGAAAAAGCTTTAAAATTGCGTATTGTAAAGGTACTCATTTATTGTTAATATAATTACGAAAAAAGGTCGAAATTAACTATTGTAAAAATTATGTAGTGTAGTGTTAAACAAATATAGAAAACTGTAGACCCATTAGCCTCGTATTAGTCTTGTATAAGCTGTTTGTGAAGATAATTACATTGCGACTAACAACTAAACTGGATATTTATCAGCCTCGGGAACAGGCAGGATTCAGAAAAGGTTATAACAGATGTGATCCAGAAAATTGTCATGTTAAAATGAAACTGGGCAGGACACGCAGGAAGAATGGAAGACAACCGTTGGCAAAGCGAATTCTAGAGTGACGATCAAGGGCAAGCAAAAGAAGTAGAAGCAGACCTCAAACAAGATGGACTGATGACATCAAGCGAATGGCTGGCCACCAATGGATGCAAAAAACAGCAAACAGATATGAATGGACACACCTAAGAGTTAAGAGAGGCTTACATCCGATGATGGAAAAGGCCTTTGACCGTGTAAATAGGGCACAGATGTGGAAAATCCTTAGATTATATGGGATACCACAAAAAATCATAAACTTTATTAAACTCTTCTACGAAGGATACAAAGCCAAACTAGAACATTCAGGTGAAATAACAGAAGAAATATCCATAGAAAGTGGAGTCAAACAGGGTTGTGTACTATCCCCTACCCTATTTCTTATTATGATAGATTGGGTAATGAGGAAAGTAATCGACGATCGAACAGGCATCAGGTGGAACCTTTTCAAACAGCTAGAAGATCTCGAATTTGCAGATGACATCTGCCTGATAACTGAACACCGAAATCATATGCAAGCAAAAATTGACAAATTGGCACAGTACTCCGACACGATCGGACTTCGAATAAACACAGAAAAAACTAAACTTCTAAAAAATAATAACCATCCAAATAATAAAATAATGATAAACGGTAAAGAAGTAGAAGAGGTAGACAAGTTCACATATCTGGGATCTGTCATGGAAAGGAGCGGGGGGTGTAAAAAGGATATACAGACGAGAATAACAAAGGCGCAACACGCATTCAACGCTTTAAATAAAATTTGGCAAACAAACGAAATATCGGAAACAACAAAAATTAAAATCTTTAACAGTTGCATTAAAAGTATACTGCTCTATGGAGCAGAAACATGGAAACAGGACGAAAATACAACTAAAAAACTACAAACATTTGTAAACAAATCTCTAAGAAAAATCCTGAAAATATACTGGCCAAACAAAATAACTAATACACAACTATGGGAAAGGACAAAGCAAACTAACGTATCTACTGCAGTCAAGGAAAAAAAATGGAAATGGATCGGCCACACTTTAAGGAAAGACCAAAGCAGCATAGCAAGACAAGCACTTGAATACCAACCAGAAGGGAAAAGAAAGAGGGGCAGACCAGACAACAGCTGGAAAAGAATAACAACGAGAGAACACGAAAAAATTGGACTAAGATGGGGCGAAGTCAAAAAGAGAGCAAAAGATAGAAGAGAGTGGAGGGAATTAGTTCACAATTTATCCAGAGAATAAAAACAAAAGAAGATGCGCTGTCCCGGCCAGACAGCAATCTTACACTTTTGGCCAAGAAACGCATAAGCGCCCAATACTCCACAAGGAGGGATGGAACGAGAGAGAGACATCCGATGATGGATGGAATAGCTGTTGTTGATGATGATGATGATGATTGCCATGTGAAAGAGGATTCAGCTGTAGTATTATTAAATTTGCCGTATTTCGTATCTCTTACTTAAAGTGATTCAAATTCAAGAAAATATTTTTATTTCAGCAAAAACTCTCACACTTAACCTATTTAACATATTAACAGTCTACAAAATGTAGGTTAATTTCCATATCAGTCATGATACTCTGCCTTATCACGTTTCAACTCGCATTAGTCAGCTTTTGATAAATAATCAATATAAACAAGTCTATGAATAATTTCTATTATTCTGGTGTGTTTCCTTTTCAAGTTTATGTAAAGTATTATTTGAAATCTTAATGCTTTACAACATAAAATTGCTGCACCTAATTAGTTGCCTCTCCTATTTATGTGAATGATGAAACTTGACATTATAAATAATATATTGCAATTAAATCAGTACAATTAAACAAATGTATAGGAACACCTGAGCTTTAGATAAATAAATTTTAACAGTTTGGAATCTAAAACATACATCCACATAAAACTCTATGACAAAACTATTAGTGCAGTCACTGAAGGTTTTCACCTCCGATTTCGTTCAACCTCCATCGATTTTCATGAAAGTTGATGAGTAGTTAGATGATACCTCAAGGAACAAAGGTGACATGATGCCAACTTGCGCTTTTACCCTGGGGTGAATGCCACCCCTTCTCGGGGGTGAAAATTATTTAATTAAAAATAATGCCATAAATCGATAGAGGGACAAATTCTAAGCAAAATTTGTTATATAATGTTATTAATTTAAATCAATACGTTTTGAGTTATTAAAGATCAAAGATTTTATTTCTTCATAAAAAAATGCATGTTTTAAAGCTGCTTTTCACGTATAACTCAAAAACGATAAGCTTTTACAAAAAAGTTATTATTATCAAAATTGAAGATAATAAAAAATTGAATACACTCCTCACTTAAACAACTACCTAAACTAATGTTAATTCAAAGTGAGTTATGGGTAATTGAATGTATATTTTTTTCAACGAGTACTCAAATCTAAGTATTCAAGCTTAAATAACGGCAAAACGATGCATTTTATAAAAAATATCTTCTAAACACGTGTCCAAGTACTTCGGAATACTTATCAAATGAGCTCCAGAAGAAGTTAATAACATCAAAATTAAGGAAGTTATGATGAAAATAAGAGAACCCTTTCAAATTCTTTAGGAAAAAGTGAAAAATAAAACATACGCCACTTCCACAAAAATTAAAATTTATAGTAATCATTAAAAGAATTTATTTATATTTATAGACCGGGAGATATTATACAGAAGTCAACCACGATTTTCTGAGTCCTGCCTTTTGCAATAGTGGAAGGGTAGACGAGGTACTTACGATTTGTGGAAATATCCACAAATTTTATGCGACATTTTCCTGTAAAAATTAGATTTTCCCAAAAAATAAAATAGGGTTTTGCGATGAATTTCTGAGTCCTGCCATATCCGTAGAATGACAGGATGAGGATACTATGGATTTTATGAAGAAAATTTTTTGGGCAGGAGGGTTGCAACGGGCTAACGGAGTATATAATGTATACAAATATGTAAGGAAAATAATGAAATTTTCATGATTTTCTGGGTCCTGCCAACTAAATATTTCATATATTTCGAAACATATTTATTTCAAAATGATCAAAAAAAATGTTGGCATGACGTCTCCTACTGTTTAAGTATACTTGTCCCTTGGAAAATTCTGCGGAAAATTTTCACCTTGATTCCGTGATTTTCTGAGTCCTGCCTTTAAAAAGTTATAATACTCAAATGCAATCAATACTTTTTCGGTACTCGGCAGGAAGGTTAAACGGTTCTTGTAATCCTAGATTTGTAAGAAAATTCGTGAAAAAATCCACCATGTTCTGAGTCATGCTATTTTGCATATGTTTCAAGAATCTTAATACAAGTCTATTTACAAAGAGGCAGGATGGTTTTATAGTTGTCTCATATACAGGGTGGGGCATTAGTGTGACAAAGTCCAAAATTACTCGTTTGTCGTAAGAGATACGAAAAAAAGTTATTTAGGTAAAACGTGGGGCAAAGATAGGATCATAATTTAAAAATATTTTCTAATATACAGGGCTACCCGTATTGACAGGGTGACACAAACTTATGTTTTTTTTAATGGAACACCCTGTATATAATTTTAAGATTCCTAAGTTAATTTTAAGATTTCTAAGATAATTTTAAAACAATTTAACACAATTCACTTAATCCAAAAATGTTTCCTAAGGGAGCTAGAGCTCTTTGAAGATGGCGCCTTGTAATTAGTTTTTTTTTATATCTCCACAACGCTTCCATTTCGATACAAAAAACTGCGGTCCGCCTTTTTATCTTCCATAGATAAATCGATTCCATCATTTGCGAATCTCTAGTACCGGTCATAGCAGTCCGTTTTGGGCCGGGCAACGGTTATTTTATAGCATAACTTTTTTGTCTTTAACTTTTAAGCATTTTTGACACTATATTCTTAAATTGTGAGATATTCTAGTACTAAAAGGTACTCTTGCTTTAAGTCGGTAGGATGCACCGTTTTCTAGAAAAATCAATTTTAAAATTTTTCGTGTTTTGAATTTAAGAAAAATTTGAAAAAAAAAAATAAACAAAAAACGGTGTATTTACTGACTTAAAACAAGAGTAATAGGTCTGGATCCCGCGTATGAAAAAAAAGTTGATTAATAGCAAGCTGAAAATTTGTTAATAGCTTAAGGGTGTCTAGTCGGACAAACTTTGATATATGGGAACACTGGAACAGGGGAAGTTTTAATTGTGGAACAGGTTAAAAATTTGGAACGGTCAGACCACGAAAACGGCACATGTATTTTGTCCGACAGAACAGACTTAAACTCTCCGAATAGAGATTAAACTCTCATGCAAAAATCAGACTGCTATTTATCACCAAATGGGCGTTTTAATGAGTGGAACATGTAGAATATGTCAAATGACAGGTGATAAATAGCAGTCTGATTTTTGCATGAGAGTTTAATCTCTGTTCGGAGAGTTTAAGTCTGTTCTGTCGGACAAAATAAATGTGCCGTTTTCGTGGTCTGACCGTTCCAAATTTTTAACCTGTTCCACAATTAAAACTTCCTCTGTTCCAGTGTTCCCATACCTCAAAGTTTATCCGACTAGACACCCTTAAGCTATTAACAAATTTTCAGCTTGCTATTAATCAACTTTTTTTTCATACGCGGGATCCAGACCTATAACTTTTAGTACAAGAATACCTCATAATTTAATACTCTACTGTCAAAGATACTTAAAAATTAAAGCAAGTTATGAGATTTCGTTGATCTACCCAAGACGGACGCTTATGACCGATACTAGAAATTCACAATTGATAAAATCGATTCATCTCTGGAAGAGAAATAATCGTACCAGTTTTCGTTTTTCTAAATAGTTTATTTTTTGTTTATTTTTTCAAATTCAAAAACAGAAAAAATTTTCAAATCGATTTTTCTAGAACACGGCGTGTCCTACCGACTTAAAGCAAGAGTACCTGTTAGTACAAGAATACCCCATAGTTTAATAACCCAGTGTCAAAAATGCTTAAAAGTTAAACACAGAAAAGCTATGCGATAAAATATCCGTTTCCCTAACCAAAACGGACGCCTAGGACCGGTACTAAAAATTGACAATTGATGGAATCGATTTATCTCTGGAAGATAAATAGTTGTACCATTTTTCGTTTTTCTAAATAGAAGTGTTCTGGAGCTATTTTAAAAAAACTAATTACAATACGCCATCTTTAAAGAGCTCTAGCTTCCTTGGGAAGCATTTTCGGACTAGGTGAATTGAGTTAAATTTTCTTAAAATTATCTGAGGAATCTCCGGGCTTCGTTTGTTAGAAGAGTTTCTGGACACCCTGTATAATAGGTACAATCCCTATTATAACCAATTAATAGTAAAATTATTGATTTTCTTCCTATTACTTTTATTACGTTTACTTAGATACAAATATGATCTAATCGCTTAAAATATAGATGTTACAAATGTTGAATGGGTTGCATGTGAGAGTTAATTTTGAATGAAGTAAAAAAACAGACGTACTCTCAAAAGAGTACGTCTGTTTTTTACTTCATTCATAGATGTTACAGTTTGGTATTAGATTTGAAAGGTGTGTAAAAATCCGAGACATTACTCAGGAAAATAATGTTTAATACCGTATGATTGTTTTAACGATATAAAAATTAATTTTTATGTACTAAATAACTTTGCGGTTATCCTACCACGTTGTAAACGGTTTTAGATTAGTGTTTTTTAAGCATACTTGACATGGCATGACTCAGAAAATTGTGGTGATATGAATATGTTTGTATAACAACCTGCAGTAATTTTACAGACTTAAAATTTTATTTTTACATACGAAATAACTACACAACCATCCTGCCTCTTTGTAATATTAACATTCTTGAGATATGTGCAAAATGGCATGACTCAGATAATGGTGTAAATTTCCACGAATTTTCTTACACATTTTTTAACTATGTATAGTAAAAAAGGTGTAACTAAACATCCTGCCATTTTGAATAATGTCTACTTAAATGATTTATTTTATAATAAAATTTATTTTGACTCCAGGTATGGAACCAGGGTAAAAATTTTCCACAGAATTTTCCAAAAGACAAGTGCAGTTAAACATTAGGAGACGTCATGCCAACATTTTTTTCGATCATTTTCAAATAGTTATGTTTAATTTATTAAGTCGGCAGGACTCAGAAAATTATGAAAATTTCATTATTTTCATTACATGTTTGTATGTATATCTATATACTCCCTTAGTCCTTTTGCAACCCTCCTGCCCAAAAAATTTTCTTCATAAAATTGATAGTATTCTGTCATTCTATGGATATAGCAGGACTCAGAAATTCATCGCAACTCCCCATTTTTGTCCTCATGGAAAATCTAATTTTCACAAGAAAATGTCACAGGAAACCCGTGGATTTTTCCTAACCTTCCAGTATTGCAAAGGGCAGGACTCAGAAAAATCGTGGTTGAAGTTCTGTTAATATCTCCCGGTTCATTAGCATAAGTAATGATTCCAACAATTTTGACCGGTTTAGAAGGCAAATTTTTGAAAAAAAAAAGATATAATTTAAAAAAATCAGAATTTTTAAAATTATCGTAATTTTCATTTTCTTTTGATAATAACTCCAAAAATACTCAATATACGTAAAAAATTATATATAATAAAATTTTAGTTTTTTCTGTATCAAATATTTTACCTGTTTTATTATTTCTGTAGAGTAAAAAATAACCGAGGTAGAAACGTTTAAAGCTTAAATTTTGCTGCGAGAACCATGTAACCGGGGCCATTTTTAAGAAAGTAAGGGGTTTAAAAGATTAAATTCAACGTGGTTTAATAGCCCTTAGAATTAACTTTCAAATGGTTTTTAGGTGAATCTGATATCGTAAAAATTAACGGAGGTATTAAAAAAAACAATAAGATTTTTTGGAAAAATTTTTAAAAGATAATTTTGGAAAATTTTTTTTAGCATAAATTTTCATGCTATCAACTTGTTCGGTGGCTCATTTGATAGATATTTCTAAGTACTTTGACAAATGTTTAATAAGTTTATGTTTTAAAATGCATCATTTTCCCGTTAGTTAAGCTTGAATATTTAGATTTGGGTACACGCCGAAAAAAATATACATTCAATTACCTATAACTCACTTTTAGTTAACATTAAAAGGTTTTTCCAGTACGTAGTTTATTTCACTTTTTATTAGCTTCAATTTTGGTAATAATAACTTTTTTGCAAAAATTTATAGTTTTTGAGTTATTTATAAAAAATCGGCTAGAAACATGCCTTTTTCTCACGAAAAATTAAAATCTTTAATCTTTAATAACTCACAAAGTTTTGATTTATTTTAATAACTTTATATAACAAATTTTGCATAGAATTTGTCCCTCTATCGAATTATGGGGTTATTTTTAATAAAATAATTTTCACCCTCGAGAAGGGGTGGCATCCACCCCCAGGGTAAAAGCGCAAGTTGGCACCATGTCACCTTTGTTCCTTGAGATATCCTCTAACCACTCACCAATTTTCATGCAAATCGATGGAGGTTCAACGAAATCGGAGGTAATAGCTCATATCCACCTTTAGTGACTATAATTACTATAATATGTTGCATTGGAGTTTTTACTTCAATTTTGAGTGATTTATTAATTTCAAAAGCACGCCATTAGTCCAGTCGTCGGACGAAAATGCCACCGAACCTCAAAAGGTGACCTCAAAAAGGTGCAAAAAGTTTGTCACTTCCACCCCGAGCTTCCCCCTAAAACACCCCTGAGTAGGGGTTGGGAAAACGGGAAACATCGATTTACGAAGAATATGTACGCCATACAAAAAAATTATTCAAACAAGAAATATAACTAGGTGATTTAAAACAAGAATGTTTATTACCACTTTTTGTGCAAAACGAACTATTCTCTCATTCTAATATCATAATTTAAATATAAAAATCGACCTGTTTCGGGATTTTTCTTTAAAGTCGCCGGTTTACGAAATATCGAATTTATTCCAAACATTTGCACCATACTGTATAATTATTACATGTACTTGAGCTGGCCAATTATTTTTTGTGACACGGTGACAGAAAAATACAGCGTTTTATACATATTATGTTCATTCATGGGTAATCTTTCATTTTGCCTAATATAAATATGAAGTTATTTATTATATGTCGTTGTACATCGGACCTATTGTAGGAGCTTAAATAAGAATATATACAGGGTGAGGCAGATAAAGGGCCTATTAGAAATATCTCGAGAACTAAAGGTAAGAGAATCATGCAAATTGGAATACAAGGGTTTTGAGGTATGAACTATTTAATGAAAATATTTTGGTCTCTTTGCTACTTCCGGTTATACCGGAAGTTGATTATAACTTCGTTTTTTTAAATGGGACACCCTGTAGATTTTTACATTTCTAGATTCTGCTCGATGTCTTCTGTCTTAAAATATGAGGTTTTGTAATATTATACAGGGTAGTTTAAAATATAATTAAGATTTTTTATAAATTTTGTAGCAAACTTCACACCCTGTAGAATTGTACTGATTTGGTATGAAAAACTCCATTTATGTTCAAGTGATTCTTAATATAGTCTATTATTATTAAAAATTAATAATACAGCGAAATGTTTAATTTTAGTATACAGGGTTGGTTGAAACTCGGAATGAGTATTTTCTGAGTTTTCTTAAATGGAACACCCTGTATTTTTGTATTGTAATGAAATGATATTTTATAGTACTTTTTTATTTCTTAAGCATTCCCTATACCTAACTGCTTTAATTTGTAAGTTATTCGTAGTTCTTTAAGCCAAACATTAATTGCAACAAAAATTGCGTGAAATTTTATTAAGTTTGCCGTGAAAATATTTAATCATAAATAATTTTTCGAAAATAAACACATATTAATCTCGACTGACCCTTAATTTATTAATACTGGTTGATATATTATCAAAATACCTACGTAGTTAAGATTGTTGGTGTGTTTAATATTAATACAAACATACAATATTCTATCTAGTTGGCTATGACTTTGACACTAAATATGCTTAAACTAAAATAGGCTTTGCTTAAAAAACATTCTACTAGTTTTGAATTTCCAGTTGCTTTGCTACCATTACTAATATGAATTTTTCTAATGAGGAACTGATTCAGATGTTTTTTGTTCAAGGATAGTAGAATAAATAAAAATGTGCTACTAGCAATAAGAATTTATCATCAGCAATTCCATGATAGATGACAACCAAAAAGAGAAACTATTCAAAACTTACTAGAGCGGTTTCAACGAACTGGACATTTAGATTACGAGAAATCTGATCAAATAAAAATTATTGTAAATGATTTAAATGAATTAAATGTTAGTGTCACTGAGAATCTGCATATTAGTATGAACGTTCTCATAATCTAAGTGTCTATGGTTTGTTTTTAATGATTTAAGGATCATTCTAGATTAACATGTATTTATTTTCAAAAAATTATTTATGATTGAATATTTTCACGGCAATCCTAATAAAATTTCACGTAATTTTTGTTGCAATTAATGTTTGGCTTAAAGAACTACGAATAACTTACAAATTAAAGCAGTTAGGTATAGGGAATGCTTAAGAAATAAAAAAGTACTATAAAATATCATTTCATTACAATACTAAAATACAGGGTGTTCTATTTAAGAAAACTCAGAAAATGATCATTCCGAGTTTCGACCCACCCTGTATACTAAAATTAAACATTTCGCTATATTAATAATGCTTGATAATAATAGACTATATTAAAAATCATTTGAACATAAATGGAGTTTTTAATAGCAAATCAGTACAATTCTACAGGGTGTGAAGTTTGCTACAAAATTTATAAAAAACTGTAATTATCTTTTAAACTACCCTGTATAATAATACAAAACCTCATATTTTAAGAAAGAAGACATCGAGCATAATCCAAAAATTTAAAAATATACAGGGTGCCCCATTTAAAAAAACGAAGTTACAATCAACTTCCGGTGTAACCGGAAGTAGCAAAGAGACCAAAATATTTTCATTAAATAGTTCATACCTCAAAACCCCTGTATTCCAATTTTCATGATTCTTTTACCTTTAGTTCTAGAGATATTTCTAATAGGCCCTTTATCTGCCTCATCCTATATTTATAAGGTAGGAAAACGTTAAAATTTCATTATGTATAATGTATTAACGTAATAATTTTAGAATGCCAGTTACAGTCTGTAGTGTGGCCAAATTTATTATCTACTAGCTGACCCGGCAGACTTCGTACTGCCTCAATAAATAAAAAAAGCTAAACTTTTGTATAAAATACACTTAAAATAAACAAAAGGAATTCGTAATTAATAAACAAATAATGCTCGATATGAATGAGGTATTATTATTATTTTCAAATAATTACACATGATGTTTGAAGTAATAAAGTTTAGTTAGGAGTAACAAAATAAAGTTTGTAGTGTAACAGTTACATTCTTGAATTTGTTTTTTGTTTAATCAAATAAAATTAAACAAAATTAATAAAAATTAATTAAAATTTTATAATTTACTGCTTGTTCTTTTCGTGTGCTCAGAATTTTTCTCCTGCTTGCGGTTCGTCAGAAAAGTTCCGTTTAGAGATATTTTTTGATAATTTCGAAAAATTAAAAAATTCATATTTTGTCCAATTTAAGTCCAAAAGTTAAACAGTTGCACTTTTCTTCGATGAAATTTGGCGCTCGTTCATCTTCTGTCCTCAAGCCGTAGAATATTTCTACGGCTTGAGATATTGTATTTGACACCGATCGCGCTAGAGAAACAATTTTAGTACGGTTCTGTTCGGAATTCAGCAAGGAGTCTACCTACTTAATTTCGTATTTTTCAAGTCATTATTATGAGAGTTATGGGGTCATGGGCAACCCCTTATGACGTAAGAGTATGAAAAATAGACAACAACCTATTCTCAGCCCTGCCGAATATAGGCGTAAAATTTCATAAAAATCGGTCAAACCGTTTTGGAGGAGTATGGCAACAAACACTGTGAAAAGAGCATTTTACAACCATTTCCAACTATCGAATGTGAAAAATCGGGTTTTTCAGATTCGATACCTTGCCCTCGCATTATACGTGATACATCTTGTGGTAAATTCTCGTTATTGTAGCTTGATTAGGAGCGCGGGAAATATGCTCTTTAACCCATCGAATATGAACATTTTTTCATTTGGTTGACTGCAAACTGATGAAAATGGTTATATTCGATACTTTTGTTTTGTATAAATATATCTAAAGGTAATTTGTAATTGTAATTTATTCAACAGTTATTCAATTATAATCTGTAAACTGTAGAAAATGCTAAACTGCTGAGAAGAATAAAATGTACGTGTTTACAATTTGTGAGAATTTTGTTTCAGTATCGCTTCCAAGAAATTCTTGTGAGGCAGTTTATGATTTCATTTTGACGGATTTTCATTATTTGATTATAAAGTACATAATTCGCTATTATACATTCGCTACTTTGAATCATCGGACCGAAATAAATCTTTTATTAATACAAAAAGCAGAGTAACGAATATGATTTTTTGGAAAGAAAAAAATGATAAGCAGTTCAAATTTGTTATCAATCTAACAAGGATTAAACATTACATACAAAAAATATAAAAATTTTTCCATATGTCAATGAGCTGATTTAGGAGTCTCTAAAAAAGAGTTATTTTGCTCTCCTGAAAAGTACCACTTTTCACATTCGATAGTTGGAAATGGCAGGGATAACATATAGATGTAAAAATTTTGGTGTCTACTAAAATGACTATATAAAACCGTATAAACCTTCCCTGAACTTCCACAAATAATTCAACATCAAAATTAGCCAAATCGGTCGAGCCATTAGACCAGGGCATTTAGCACTAAAAACACCCGAATAAATAATTTTTTAAATACAGCACCTAGAGACTTGTAGTTTTTTGCATTATTTTCAGGATGACGCCAGGAAAAAAGTCTACTATTCAAAAATGGGTGGAAATGCATAATTGCACTGTAAAGTACATAAAATGCATCCAAAATTGCATAAATATAAAAATAATTGGAACAAAATTTATTGTTTGGGAGTTTTTGGGGTCACTGAATACGATTACGCCATCAGAACTGACCTCCGGATCACCTGCTGCCCAAGGTCACGGCAAGAGATGTCATCTTCTGGAGTTTCGATGGTTTTCGGCATTAAATCGATGCAAATGGATTACTCGCGGGTTTAAGGGGTCCCTAAATACAAATATGCCATCAGAATTGACCTCCTCAGTACCTGGTGGGCCAGGGTCGTTACTAAGGCAGATCATCTTCTGGAGTTTCGAGGGATTTCGGCACTAAATTCAGGGTTGGCATAGAATTTCCCCATCTTATAAAACCCAGTGGGTTTTTTCGGGTTTTTTCAATTGATAAAACCCACTATTATTGGGTTTTTTGGGGTTTTTTCAAAAATAGCAAATTTTCAGTTGAATGAATGTCATATACATATATTTATTTCTGAATAAAAACAAAAACTAGCATAAGTACCATGAAGTAAGTACCATGTAGTAGTAGGTGAATACAAAACGAGAGAAACTGAAACTAAACTAATAAAACACTTATTTTAAACATGGTATATAGACAAATAAAAAAATAAACAAGTTTCTTGTTAAACAAAGCATCAGTGCTTTTATTCTTTCAATTTTGCTGCTAATTAAAATTTTACAATGTTTACATTCGGCTTTAAGCTTTCCTTCCGTTTCAATTTTGTTAACGTCTGCCCAACTGAAATCTAATTTTCTTCCACATCTACTGTTATTTGCCATAATTTCAGAATTATGTAATTTCACAACTCCAGAACTCCACGGCAAAACGCACTCATCAATGCATCGCACAGTTAAAATTGACAAAATTAACACGTTAATCGCCATGACACCCAACAGTTGGGTTTCAGATCTTATGGTTGTACACGCTCTCACACCCATACGGCAACCTTCACTACTAGTATGAACATTAAGGTCTGTCTTAACTGGGCCTGGGGGTAAGATATTTTTCGCATCATTTGGGCGATTAACGTGTTAAGAGGTTTGTGCTCTAAATAAATCCCCGAAGAAATATCGGTGATTCCCCATTATCCGGCTGTTGGCGTGGAGGCAGATGACGTAGTGCAGGTGCTGATGCACTGATGGCCAGTGATGCCAAATGTATTTATTTATGTCAAGTTGCTTTATTTTGTAAGCATATTTTGTTATTTTATTAATTTTGCAATAAAATTCATAATTTTTGTAAAACTTTTGATAGAGCAGAACCTATATATCAAATCTAAATAAAAAACTGAAAATCCCCAAAAAAACCCGAAAAAAACCCCTAAAAAACCCAAAAAAAATCCGTCGGGTTGGGCTTTTTTAAAAAAACCCGGGTTTTTTCCAACCCTGACTAAATTGATGCAACTGGACTATTCGGGGAGTTTTTGAGGTGGTTAAACACGAATATGCCATCAGAACAGACCTCTGGATAACCTGGTGCCCAAGGTCACTGCAAGAGACGTCATCTTCTGGGGTTTCGAGAGATTTCGGTATCAAATTGATGCAAACGGATTACTTGCGGGTTTTTGAGGTCGCTAAACACGAATATGCCATCAGAATTGGCCTCCGGGGTACCTCGTGCCCAGGGTCGCTAATAAGTCACGTCATCTTCTGGGGTTTCGAGGGTTTTCGGCATTTAATTGATGCAAATGGATTACTCACGGGTTTTTGGTGTCGCTAAACACGAATATGTCATCAGAATTGACCTTCTTAGTACTTGGTGCCCAGGGTCGCTACAAAGGCACGTCATCTTCTGGAGTTTCGAGGGATTTCGGCACTAAATTGGTGTAACTTGACTACTCGGGGGGTTTTTGAGGTGGTTAAACACGAAGATGCCATCATGACAGACCTTTGCACCGTAATCCATTTGCATCAATTTAATACCGAAAGCCCTAGAAACTCCAGAAGATGACGTCCCTTGCAGTGACCTTGGGCAGCAGGTGATCCGGTGGTCTATTCTGATGGAATATTCGTATTTACCGACTTAAAAAAACCCCGAGTAATCCACTTTTATCAATTTAATGCCGGAATTTCTCAAACTCCAGAACAGGACGCTCCTTGCTGTGAGCTTGGGTTCCAGGTGCACAGGGAGTCGGTTTCGATAGCATATTTGTGTTTAGTGACCTCAAAATCCCGTAAGTAATCCGTTTGCATCAATTTGATACCGAAAGCCCTCGAAACTCTAGAAGATGACGTGCCTTTGTAGCGACCCTGGGCACCAGGTACTACGAAGGTCAATTCTGATGACATATTCGTATTTAGCGACACCAAAAACCCATGAGTAATCCATTTGCATCAATTAAATGTCGAAAACCCTCGAAACCCCAGAAGATGACGTGACTTATTAGCGACCCTGGGCACCAGGTATCTCGGAGGCCAATTCTGATGGCATATTCGTGTTTAGCAACCTCAAAAACCCGGAAGTAATCCGTTTTGATACCGAAATCCCTCGTAACTCCAAAAGTTGAGTCTCTTGCAGTGACCTTGGGCACCAGATGATCAAGTCTCTTCTGATGGCATATTCGTATTTGTGTTTAACCACCTCAAAAACCCCCCGAATAGTCCAGTTGCATCAATTTAGTGCCGAATTCCCTCGAAACTCCAGAACATGATGTGCCTTAGTAACGACCCTGGGCACCACGTACTGCGGAGATTAATTCTGATGGCATATTCGTATTTAGGGACCCCTAAAACTCGAGCGTAATCCGTTTGCATTGATTTAATGCCGAAAACCATCGAAACTCCAGAAGATGACGTCTCTTGCCGTGACCTTGGGCACCAGGTGATGTGGAGGTCAGTTCTGATGGCGTAATCGTATTCAGTGACCCCAAAAACCCCCCTAATAATACATTTTGTTCCTTAGTATACTGATTTTCACTTTATTTTTATATTTATGCAATTTTGGTTGCATTTTATGCACTTTACAGTGCAGTTATGCATTTCCACCCATTTTTGAATAGTAGACTTTTTTCCTGACGTCATCCTGAACATAATGCAAAAAACTGCAAGTCTCTAGGTGCTGTATTTAAAAAATTATTTATTTTGTGCTAAATGCCCTGGTCTACATTCTCGAGTTTTAGCGAGACTAACGAACAGCAATTGATTTTTATATATAAGAATATTTAAATTCTTACAATAAATTATACAAGTAATTCTAATTCACATAATCCTATCTGACCTCTAAGCCAAGCCGCACACCAAAGAAACATGAAACGAAAAACATGAAACATGAAACGAAAAATATGTTTCATGAAAAGAAAACACTGCTAAACAAATCTCAAAGTCCGCCTACCAATGAAACGAGTGTGATTCATGCTCATGACACATTTTTATTTTCGGAGAGTTTCATAAATGGCCGGACATATATTTGTTTAATTAACGTAAATTACGTTTCATGGAAATAAACCACTGCTAAACAAATATATGTCCGGTCATTTATGAAACTCTCCGAAAACAAAAATGTGTCATGAGCATGAATCACACTCGTTTCATTGGTAGGCGGACTTTGAGATTTGTTTAGAAGTGTTTTCTTTTCATGAAACATGTTTTTCGTTTCATGTTTTTCGTTTCATGTTTCTTTGGTGTGCGGCTTGGCTAAGGATAGTATATATTCAATAGTTAATCCAGTATTAATGGAAATTCAGCGACAAATTTTCAGTGTGGAATGGAGATTGAAGTCTTAGATTTCCGTAAATTTTGCATTAATTGTTGGATAAATATCAACAGTTTTCCATAATTAGGTATTATAATCCACCAAACATCTTTACTTCTTAACTATCTTGACTATTTTTCATACAAAGACATAAAAATACCGATTAATCATATTACGATTCAAATTACAGTATCCTCGTGACGTAATCGCGCCCAAAGTCGGCGCACACAGTGGAGGCGGTTTCCGCTAGCGGGCAACGCTAGCGGGACCCGCTTTTAAACGTTTTCAAAAAGAATGCACGTCTTTAAATGTACACGAACATAGTCAAAGCAGGTCCGCGCGGGCCAAACGCCTCAACCCGCCTGACCGCTTTTGCTAGAATGAGAATTTAGTTTTTTCCGCGCGGTTTTAATGTTTACTGCAATGATAATTTAGTTTATTCGCTCTTTTATAATAAGAATTAATAGTTCTCCATGGATTAATTTTATAAATAATTGTACATTATAATAAACAAAAGTAATAAAGTCAATCTTATTGAAACCGTAATTTTGTGTGACTTAGGTATTTCTAAAACCATTCCAGTATTAACTATTAACTAAATCAGTACTTGAAAAATAAATTTACAACAAAACTACTTACCTCAATGTTATAACAAGCCTTTCTTCCGGAAGGATAGCCTGCTTATGTAAATTACACCAGTTTTTAATTAAACGATACTCCTTCTTCTTCTTAAAGTGCCTATCCGTTCCGGATGTTGGCGATCATCATGGCTATCTTGACTTTGTCTACCGCAGCGCGGAACAGTTCAGTGGTAGTGGTATTATACCACTTTTGTAAATTTTGAAGCCAGGAAATGCGTCTTCTTCCCGGTCCTCTTTTACCATTTACATACCTTCCCTTGGAGAATCAGTTGGAGAAGGCCGTAACGTTCTTGATTTCTCATTACATGTCCTAGATATTCTAATTTTTTTGTTTTGATGGTTATGAGAAATTCACACTCTTTCCCCATTCTACGCAGGAATTCCACGTTAGTAATTCGGTCAACACAGGATATACGTAAGATGATCCTATAACGCCTCATTTCGAAAGCTTCGAGCCGATTCATAGATGTAACAGTTAGTGTCCAAGCTTCCATTCCGTAGAGCAGAACTGTGAATATATAGCATTTCAACAGACGGTATTTTGTTTTTAATGATATGTCTCGACTGTTGAAAATGGGTCTCATTCTAAAGTATGCTGCTTTTGCTTTTATTATTCGCTGTTTAATTTCTGAGTAGTCCCATTCGCTATTTAAATTCGTACCCAGATATGTATATTCTCAACTCTTTCGATATTCTGTTGGTTGACTGTAAGTTGAGCGTTTAATATTGTTTTTAACGATAGTCCACTTTCTCCAAAATATATTTAAAAGTCTCTTGAGTCATTCTCATATACTGGAAGAATCGTTCATTATCTTTTAATTTTTGAAATAGATGATGATATTCTCCATAAATTAATCTTTCTCGATTAATAGGATGTACATAAACTCTCTTTCTTTTCAGTTTAGTCAAAACAGAATCTAAAGCAATTATATCATCATCGGAAGACGACATTTTGCTACAAGTAGTAGACGCAACTGCCAGATTTGAAGTCCAGTGTTGCCAGATGATCAAAACGAAAATATTGTACAATGATGCAGAAATTATCGTTTTTTAAATGATTTTATCGTACAACCAACTGCCCTTAATTTTTCGGTAGAAATCGTCAAATTTCGGTAGATTTTATTTTTTTTACTTCTTTTGCTCACATTGCAAAAAAAGTGATACTTCAGGAACGAGTATTCAAAAACTAACTTCATCATCATATGATGATCATTTAATCATCATTCATCATAAAAAATATTCAAAGTTCAAAATCGGTATATTACGTAACGTTAAAAAATGTATTTTCTCGACTTTTATAGCATTTTCTTGGAATTTTCTTAATTTTTTTTAATCCAAAGTAACTCGAATAGAACCGCCTAACAGACGCAATACTAGGTAAATATCAAGGATGCTTTAGTTTTTAGTCCAAGTAATGAAGCTTAAAATAGGACAAAACCTCGCAATTTTTACAGAATGGATAGATTTTCTTGAAAATTTGAGAATAAGTAGTGAATAATCCAAGGATCAAAATCTATATGATGCCAAAAGGCGCTTTTACCATAGGGGTGGTTGCCACCCCATGTCGGGGGTGAGAATTTTTTATTGTATTTTGACCGCAAAAGTTGGTAAAAACATTAATTCTAAGCAAAAAGTGTTCTATACATTTTTTGATAGAATTAATAGTTTTCTATTTATTCGCTATCGAAAGTGTTAGTTTTATATTAAAAAATTAATGTTTTTAATTAGTTTTCTACAAATAACTCAAAAAGTTTTCGATTTATCAAAACAACTTTGCTTAACAAAAATGTACCTTTTGAAAAAATCAACAAAACCATTTTTTTTTAATTTTCTTTAAGACCAATATTAATCGAGCTATACTTTATTATATGTTAGCTCTTCTTCGTCAAATGCTAAATATTGTAGTTTCAAAGTCAAAAGACGGGAAAACTAGGCATTTTTCGAGGATAACCTGTTTAAACTAATTTGAAGTATTTAAAAATATCTATCTCCAGAAATAAAAAAAGTCTTTAGCTCAAAAATTAGGTGGCTTATAATGAAAACAATGTCAGACCCTATATTTTTCAGCGAAAAAGTAATCGAAAGCAAACCCCTAATCACCACCCTGATTAAAATTAGTCATGGACCTTATTTCGTCTTCTTTACTTATGTATTATTAATAGGTTCTAGAAGTTTAACTGGTTTAGAGTGATTAGTTTTTTAAAAGATGGAGTCAAAAGCAAATATCGAATTTTTGAAGTTTGGTAAAAAATTCCCTTCTCTTCAGAA
This sequence comes from Diabrotica virgifera virgifera, assembly GCF_917563875.1. NCBI lineage: Eukaryota > Metazoa > Arthropoda > Insecta > Coleoptera > Chrysomelidae > Diabrotica > Diabrotica virgifera. The sequence continues at coordinate 199,089,274 of NC_065445.1, read as the reverse complement.
TAGAAAGATTATCATCAGAGATACAAAAAAATATTTATATATGAAATTGTAGCTTATTTAATTCCCAAGAACTTGGTTTGCAAAAATTTTTTCTACAGTAAAAATTGAGTGAGCTATTGACAATTAAAACTTGTAATAACATGCAAAAATCAACTTTACCAACCCTTTCAAAGTCACCGCTTTTTGCGACTGAGGATTTTAAAAGGATTTAATATTAATAGTCTTATATATCTTGTACAAATCTACAAAACTATTTTTTTATAAACTTTCTAAGATAAAAATTAAAAAGGTCACGGATAAAAAATCAATATATTTTTTTCAAAAAAAAAAAAAGAAATCCAATTGGAAGCATAATAATGTAAGTTAGCTTTACTTTTAGTCATTGGCCTTATTCATTCTTCTTTATTTATGTATTGTTAATAGATTTTAGAAGTTTGACTGGCTTACAATGATTAGTTTTTAAAAAACTGGAGTTAAAAGCGAATAACGACTTTTTAGTTTGGTAAAAAATGCAATTTTCTTCAAAATAGAAAGATTAGCATCAGAAAAAATTTTTTCTACGGCAAAAATTGAGTGAATGGTAAATGAGTATATATCGAAAAACATTGAATTTTTCTATATAAAACTAACACTTTCGATAGCGAATAAATCGAAAAGTATTAATTTTATCAAAAAAATGTATAGAACATTTTTTGCTTAGAATGAATGTTTTTATCAACTTTTGCAGTCAAAATATAATAAAAAATTTTCACCCCTAAGATGGGGTGGCAACCGCCCCCATGGTAAAAGCGCCTTTCGGCATCATATAGATTTTGATCCTTGAACTATCCACTACTTATTCTCAAATTTTCAAGCAAATCGATCCATTCTGTAAAAATTGCGAGGTGAAATGCTTCGGTTCCTGGACTATTTGTTATAATGAATAAATTTATTTATAACAAAATAAAACTGCATATTTTTTCCTGTTGTAGACTTTTCAGAAAAATTTACCACAGGTGTACCTTTTAACAGTCACAATACAAAATATCCTCATTTGAAAGCTGTATAATTTTTTAAACAGTCTTTGTTCAAATTAAAAATGATTGTTAGGATAATAAATAACAGTTATAAGTTATTAACATTTTTTATAAATTAAAGTAAATATATGTATTTATAAAATAAGCAAAAAAAGATTTTATTTCGATCAATTGTTTATGCATTTCAAATTATTCAGAAATTATCGTACATTATATTCATATTGATCGTACATCGTACAATACCTTTAATTATCGTACAATACCTTTAATTATCGTACAAATACGATAATTATCGTACGTCTGGCAACTGCCAGATTTGAACGATCTCTCTCGCTTTTACCCGTCTTCACTGTGTTACCATACCCGCGCGCGAGAACCGCGCGGTTTGCCCGCTAGCGGAAACCGCTTTCACTATGTGTGCCGCCTTAATGTTCATTGGTTAGTCGATCCAGACAACCGTAGTAAAGTCTAAGAACCGTCGATAACAGTGGAGTAAACTTGCCAGGGCCTCGATTTTTGACCCTTCGCTTCGTTATCGAACGTATTCGCTTCGTATCTCTTTAGTATACATAGCGAATACGTTCGATAACGAAGCGAAGGGTCAAAAATTAAGGCCCTGAGGTTGTACAGATTACAAAAAAAGCTTTACGGCGCGGCGCGGGAAATTTGAATTACTCCTCTTGGTTTAAAAATGGACTTTAGTAGATGAAAGTTCTTAAAGTGGTGCATTTTTTGCTTTAAATTGTTAATACTTCCACCGAACCGACTGCAGGATACATAGAGGTTTTGGTTACTGAGGTCCATAAAACTCAAAAATTTGTCAGATAACTGACCGGGTCAAATTCTCCAACAGGATACTTTTTTACCTTATTTTTCCGGACTATGTTATGGTAAGAAGCTGCATTCATGCTCGTGGGAAGTACATACGTCATAACATGAAACTTTATTTAACAATTCAATGTATAAATAACTCAAAATATACTTTTGAATTAGTTATATACACAAACTGTGTTTACACAAAAACAGAATATCTGTTTTTTATTTACAAATAGCTTTAAAAAGATATAAAAATAAATTTTTGGTGAGTCTATTCAAATTTGTTGATAGTTAGAATACGCCGAAAATATAATAGGGAACTTGCACATTTTTTTATTACATAATAATGTTCAGTTTTGTTTAAAAATGAGATTTCCAAATTTCACGCTTCAAAAACTCATAATAACTTAGAAATGCCAATTTAAAATCTTCTGTGATTTAAAATAGTTCAGACGACCTGTGACGTCACTTGGTTTTACTATAATGTTCATGGAGGTATATATTAATATAGATTTAGCAGCATTTTCAATCCAGCTGGATTTTTGCAAGATTGGTATAAATCCAGCTGGATCCTGCAAAATTTGGAATCAAAATAAGAACACAATTTTAATGTTTTTTTCTGTATTCTAAATTTCTAAACAACAGAAACATGAATTATGTAGTTTTTTGGAAGTGAGACTTTAAAAACATATTTTATCTATCGTCTAACCCAGGGCTTCCCAAACTTATTCGTACTGTGACGCCCTTGAGACTTTCGATATTTTTTTGCGACGACCCTCAAGCCAATCTCCAATAAAATTTACCAATTTTAGTAAGTACTAGCCTAGTAACAGGTTATAGTTATAACAAAAAAAACTATTTGAACATTTATATTTTTATAAGAAATTAAGAACGAATTCAAAACATAGGAACAAGGCACAAACATAAAAAGGGATATTTTTTAATGTAACTGGCTGGTTAACGTGAAGGATGTGCTTGCTTTTTTGAGCACAGCTTATGAAACCGGGGCTCCAATTTGGAAATTGCCACTTTCATTTCTTTCTCTAAGATTATGTTTGACTTGTACTTGTTTTTAATAATTACTGTCACTGCAGAAAATTCCGTTTCGCACAAGTACGAAGTCGCAAATGGTAATAAAACCTTTAATGTTGCAGTGCTGATGGCATGATATTCATGAGAAACTGAGTTCCAAAATTCAAACAGTGTGTCCTTGTCGTATTGAAGCTTTAGGCTGGAATCACAGGACAATTCTATCAGTTGTTCTTCTGACTCAGTCATATTACTCCAGATCTTCAGGAAAATATTTCTCAAAGTGTTCGCTCAATGATAACCAGTGTTGTGTAAACATATTTTTTAAAGAGGGATCGAGGATTTCTCTCGATTTTTCTTGTAAATACCTTGTAAAGCAGGGAAACAGTCAATTTCTTGATATTTTAATTTTCTCTTCCATAAGAGCAACTTATTCTGAAACCCAGTAATTTTATCTGCCCATTGTAGGATATGAGTAATTGTAATACATATATTTTCTGTATTAAAAGTCCGCTCTGACACGCGACTCCCCTGGGACAACTCGGCGACGCCCCAGGGCGTCGCGACGCACAGTTTGGGAAGCCCTGGGCTAACCTACTTTGCACAGAACTGCACATATAGCCGGTTGCGGAGAAAGCCCTTTCGGCCTCTATGTTGGTCGGTTTTAAGGTCATCAAATAGTCATAGACCGTGGACAAATGATCGCCTTTCACTCTTCCTGTCTCATAAAGGCCATTTCCTTTTTCAAAATCTTTTAAAGCACCAGTTTTTTTTGCTTATAAAAGTTTTCTCTTTCTCGTTTCAATTCAATCTCAAGTTCTTGTTCCAAATTAAAATTCACGGGCTCCGGATTAGTTGGCCCATCTTCCATTATGTCCTCTTGCACTGATTCCACGAACACTTGTTTGTTTATACGACTCAACAAATTTTGTAAGTACACTAAGGGCCGGTTGTTCGAACGCTAATCAACAATGATCATTATCAAATATTTAATTACTGTCACCAACTGTCAATGTCACTTTGTTTGGGTTGCTGAAAATATAATGGATTACAATTATGAAATTACTTAATCAATTATGTTAATAATTGTTATGTTAATTGATTAAACTAATCTCATAATTATAATCAATTATATTTTCAGCAACCCAATAAAAGTTGACATTGACAGTTTTGATGACAGTAATTAAATATTTGATAGTGATCATTGTTGATTAGCGTTCGAACAACCGGCCCTAATGCACCTGTAATTTCAGAGAGGCGCCGCGCCGTTCCGCGATTCTGTTGCGTAATGGTTCCGATTGATCGGCACTAAGGCTAGAGTCCTGGATATTTATTTTGTCTAAGACAAATTTCATGGTTGTGTCGGCCGTTATCAACGTGGACTCTCTTCTGCAAAGAGCTTCTACAGCCAGGTTCACCGGTAAAAGAGTGGCGATCAACTCATTGATTATTGACTACTCGCCAGCAGAGAATATTATCACAGAATCAATGTCTATCAACGCTTTATCGATGCAAACTTTTAGGCTGTAGAAACTTTCCAGCATACTGAACTACTGCTAGCCCGATAGAATGGCAAGTTGCCGACTCACGGCTTTGAATAAAGAGACTACTGAAGACATGAAGTAACTTATTTCGAATTTGACACGTTTGCAAATCCGCGCTGCTGGATCCAGCACGGTTTGCTGGATGCAGCATGTAAAAAAAAGCGCTGGATCCAGCAATTGCAATCTCTACATGAGTGAGCCTACCCTCCGCGCTTCCTGACGACAAGATCTCTTGTACTGGTTTGCGGTGTCTCTTAGCACATTGTATCGGGAAACTAAGATGACATTAAGTGCGAGTATATGCACGGAAGGGAAGGACTACTGTAGCAGCTTTACTATGCGTAAGAGCGAAACAGCACTGAGCCAAATAAAAAAGATCGTGTCGTCACTTCGCTCTGAATGGCACTCTGTCTATGATAATATTACATAAGTCTATGATAGGGATATGTTTATGGTTATATTCAGGTATGTTCTTCTTCTCCTTCTTTAGTTTATTGGCGTCCACCTACTTGGGTATTTGGCCAGCTCATCGTCGCGGAATAATGGAAAAATATTTATATTCTAATGACATTTATCGTATGTCATTGTAATAATATATACCAGTTTGTTGAGATTGGCGTTTGATACAATTTTTGAAGGAAAGGAAAGAAGGTTTACTTTGGAAAATAAAACCATTTTGTAAAAGTACAAGTTTTCTATGAATAGTTCAAAACGATCAAAAACCCTTGTGACGTCACATAACTGTATGTTCTACTGACGTTTAAAATGTCTAATTTAAAATTATATACAATTTTGTTTACTTTGTTGGTGCAGAATGTAAATATTAACCATATGACATCACGACGCGTTTTGGGCTAGCTGCTTTAATTTGAATTTAGAATCATCTTTAGGGACCAAACGGAACACAAAAACAACTTTTTTTATCTTTGATACATGTTTTAAATTATGTTCTGTTGTGATTTATAACATTTTTTTTTCGAATTTAAAGTTTTATGCAAGTTTCCTATAATTGGATATTATCAAAAAGGATTCAGACCAAATAGAACAGACATTTAATATATTCATACTAAAAACGACACAAGAAAAAGCTTATGAATACGATATGTAATGGATTTTAAACAAGCTTTTGATAGTGTGAAAAGAGACAAAATGTTGGAAGATGCTCTCGCAACCAAGCTACCGTTGAGTCCGGGAATCTTTACCCGTGCGTCATAATTTAAAGCATATGAAATAAGTTGATAAGTCCGAAACTGAAATTTACTAAACGCAACAGCAAGTGACAGTAAGTGACTTGCTGTTGCGTTTAGTAAATTTCAATTTCCGACTTATCATCGTCTTATTTCGTATGCTTTAAATGATGACGTACGGGTAAAGATTCTAGGACTCAACTGTATTTAACCTAGTTCTTGAGTCAGTCATCAGAAAAATCAATGTAACCGGCCGCGGCCATATAAACATAGTCCAGAGAAATAAGGTTTTTGTCGGGACACTTGAGCAGCCAGGTTGCAAATGGATTTTTTGGGTACTATATACCTAATACAGTGAAACTTGGATAATTCGAATCTCAGGGGACCGTTAAAAAAATTCGCATTATCCAAAAATTCAAATTAAAAAATAAATCTACCAAAACAAGGATTACCTACAACAATATCTGCAAATAATGACAAATATCAGTAGTCGATCAGCAAAAAACAGTAGTTGATCATTTTTATCGCTGGAGATGTTTTTGTTCCTATTCTTGCCAGAGTTTTGTCAACCAAAAAAAAAAATGGGCCAAAAAAATTCGGCCAAAAATACCAATTAAAACATTTGTAAGCTATAAAAAAGACCGACTTTATTTTTTTTTCCAAAGAGATCCGAAATTTTTAGCTGCTTTTTAGAATTTAGCTTCTCAGTAATGACATAAGATTCTAAGATATTCAGAAAAGATAGTAGAAAAATTCGAATTATCCAAAATATAATTCGAATTATTCACGACTTTTTACCATTACTTATATGCGAAATGCTAGGGACCAGAATAAAGATTCGAATTAAAGAAGATTTCGAATTATGGAAGTTCGAATTAAGCAGGTTCCACTGTACATTAAAAATACAAAAATGTCCGTCACAGTTCGAACGAGAAACTTAGTTATTAACAAATAAGGGTCAAAAATGGCAGTTTTTTCGTTTAAATCGCTACAGGTATAAATAGGGTAATTAAATATCTTATTTATAATATTCTTCTTTTTGTAGATGAGCTAAGGTTTAAAATGGCACTTTTTGAATTTTGGTCCGATTCTTTTTTGTTTCGGAAAGTGCAAAGTAAGACTAAAATTTCAAAAATAAAAAATGTGCTATAACTTTTGCGAAAATCCACGAGGAAAATAAACTTCCTGTAGCTGGCTGTATACCATAAATCACAAAAATACCAAGTTTCTTGTAAAAGGTATATATTAAAATACCCTAAATAAGGGTCAAAATACAAAACGTTTTCGGATTAAGAAATCCATCATCAGTGTTTAAAAGCCAAAATTTGCATGCCTGAGCCACCAAAATGTATAGGGTAAAAACCCTTTAAATGTAAATAATAAAGATGTTTTACATATTTATATAAAATTCATCGGATGTAATAGATAAACCTGGATGTTACCCAGGGTAACACAGGACTCTCCCCACGTGGTTGGAACTTTTTTTGGTGAAAATCTCACATATTGGATTTCAATGGCCAACTTTGCGAAAATGGCCTTAAGACTTTCATATTGCACGAAAAGTTGAGTCAAACATTCCATATAATGCACAAAAATTTTTAAGACGATTCGTCAATTAGTTTAAATTTTATTCAATTTGTTTATCGCAAAGAGCTTTTTTCGCAATGTTATTGTTCAGAAAATAATAATGACATAGCAATTCCGTGGAAACCACATGCAAGAATAATAGTTATATTTTTAAAGTACATACTGAAAAAATCATTAAAAAGTCGTTTTTATCCCTCCGAAAAAAGTTTGGTAAAATAGAGTCATTTTTGGCTTCTAAACAATTTGAATAACTTTGTTAATATTGACTATTAGTCGAGGAAATGAAGCATTTTGGCTCGCAATTTTTTCGTCCAGCATAGATTTACTTGAAATTTTCACAGAAGGTAGGGACTAGTCCAAGGATCATTTTCTATATCATGCCGCTGTACGCTAAAAGCTTGGGGGTGTTTGCCACCCCATCTCGGGGGCGGGAATTTTTTATTACATTTTAACCATGTAAATCAATGTAAAAAGTAATTTTAAGAAAGAAATGTTTTTTACATTTTCTTCGTATAATTAATATTTTTGGAGTTATTCGCGCTTGAAAGTAACAGTTTTTCGACGAAAAAATCGACTTTTTAGAGGGTTTTTTAAGAATACCTCGAAAAATATGCATTTAACCAAAAAAACTCTAGATACCAAAATTGTGTCTTTTAGTAACACAAACCAAATTATTTTTCTGTAATATCTTTAAGACTAACACAAACGGAGATACGACATATTAAAAAGTTAGCTTTTTCCGTCAAATGCATAATTTGAAATATTCAAAGCCAAATACCGGAAAAACTTTGCATTTTTTGAGGAAAACTTAAATAACATTTTTTCAAGTATACAGTTACACTTTTCAAAAAATAATAAAAGTTTCTAGCCTGAAAATTAAGCGACTTATGATAAAAAAAAACCGGTACTTGCTTTTTTCTGTGAAAAAGTCAGTGAAAACAACCCCCTAACTCTCTCCTAATTAAAACTTGGTCTTCATCTTTCTGTAATTCCTTTTATATTTGTATTATCAATACACCCAAGAAGTTTAACCTATTTAAAAGGCCTAATTTTAGAAAAATTGGAGTTTAAAATAAATTAATTTTTTGCAATTGCACATTGTTCACCGTTTACTTCAAAATATCTCCGAAAATACTGGAGATACCAAAAAAAACGATAGACCACTAAATTGTATCTTTTTTAAAAGCTAAAATTGCTTTGTGCATAGATTTTCACTACAGTGAACAGCGAGAGATAGCTGTTTAAATCCTCTTTTTACGACCAAACACCCCCTTATTCGAGCCATTTAAACCCACCCTAATTAAAAACTAAAGGATCTTACGGAATTTAGTTTACACAGTCTTATAACTCTTCAAACATACTACAAAGTCATTTTTGAAAAAACTTTATATCGACAAAAATAAAGGAGATATGTTTATAAAACAAATTTTTTTTTTCGAAAAATTCGAATAGTCCGCTTATGGATCATTTTCAATGTTATATTTTTTCAATTGATAATACCACAGAACCGGTTTGTATACTGGAAGATGACTAAAAAACTATTTGTATTTGTACATATTTGTAAATTCGTATTTTTGTGTAAATAAATGTTTTTGTAATTCTTTAATTCTACTTTTTTTCTGTATAGATCTATTAAAATATCTACTTATAAAAACTGTAATGTTATTAAGGGTGATTTTTAAGGGTTGAAATATTATGATATTATATCCTAAAGTATAAAACAATCATTATTTAACCAATCAAAACCAAATTTTACCCATATTAAAGTTTACAATGTTTTTATATAATTTTTGACAATAAGGGATAGTTTACACCACTAAAAATAATCAACGCCCTTAAGCATGATATAGAATATAAAGTACAGGGTGAGATGATCATAATCCCAAATTTTGTGTAAATCGATGCAAGCCGAAATTATTCTTTTAGAATAAGTAAATTTTTTATATATAGCTCCGACAAGGGTGGTTTTAAGGGTTGAAATATTATGATAGTATATCTTAAAGCATAAAACAATCAATTTGTAACTAATAAGAACCAAATGTTGACAATATTAAAGTTTAAAATGTTATTTTATAATTTGTTACAATTAGGGGTAGTTTTCACCAAAACCAAAAGCGTACAACGGCTCGATATAGAAAATGAACTAGAGGGTATAATGAGCCTAGTCCCAAATTTTTGTACAAATCGATGATGGACGAAAAAATTGCGAGGTTTTGCCATTTTTTCAGCTTCATTTCCTCGACTATATAGAGTAAATCTACTTTAGGATTTCAAAATCTGGTATTTTTATACGAATTTTCAGAAAAAATACTTTTTGCCTAGGTTAATTAGGTTCAAAGTTAGCCACTTTTATTATTTAATTCGCAGTTACTTCTATATACATCAAATTCTCCTGTAACAGTGTTAGTTACCATACTACTCCGAAACGGCTTGGCCGATTTTAATAAAATTGTACACGTTTATTCTGTAGGCCGTTGAAGAGGTTTTAATCTATTTTTTATACCCATAAGTTATACGGGGGGTTGCCCCCTGACATTTTTATTTTTTTTTGACAAAATTATCTACCTTAATTTTATATGATGTAGAATTAAAAAATACATACAACCCTTAATTTTCACTCTTCTATCACCAACCCCTATTTGTTAATATGACTATATATTTACATCTATAAAATTCTCCTGTCACAGTGTTAGTTTCCATACTCCTCCGAGACCGCTAGACCGATTTTTATGAAATTGTATATGTATATTCGGTAGGTCTTAGAATCGGTCGTAATCTATTTTTCATATCCCTGAGTGATATGGAGAGTTCCCCCTAACATTTTGTAATGTTAGGTGGGGTTGTGTGTACATAACGTACTCTATAAGACTACGAGTACATACAAATTAAAAAAATTATGATCAAAATCCATCAACAAGTTCCAGCGATATTAATCGCAGCATGTTTGCAGAATCAGTTTAATTTTTTGAGTGTACGTATTTTAGTAATTCCCCTCCACCGACCACGAATTAATTCCGTTCGGACGCCATTTTTAAAGCTTTATTAACCACTCTGTTGAGGTTCAAAATTTACTCAAACTTTTACACATAACCTATATAGGTATCTTCAACTTCAAAATGGCTCTAGTTAGGTTGCTTAATTGTCATAAACAAAGTAGCCGTCAATTAAATAAAAAAAGTGGCTAACTTTGACCGTAATTAACCTAGGCGAAAGGTTTTTCTTTGAAAATTCGTATAAAAATACCAGTTTTTCAGATTATATTGTAGTTGTAGCCTACAGTCAATATTAACAAAGTTATTCAAATTGTTTTATAAGCCAAAAATGACTCTATTTTAGTAAAATGTTTTCTGAGTGATAAAAATTACTTTTTAATGATATTTTTTAAATGCCTTGAAAATATGACTATTTTTCTTTCATGTTGTTTTCACAGAATTGCTGTATCATTATTATTTTCTGAACAATAACATTGCGAAAAAAAGCTCTTTGGGATAAACAAATTGAATAAAATTTAAACTAATTGACGCATCGTCTTAAAATTTTTTGAGCATTATATGGACTATTTGACTCAACTTTTCATGCAATATGAAAGTCCTATATTCATTTTCGCAAAAGTTATAGCAAATTTTTTATTTTCGAAATTTTAGTTTTATTTTGCAATATCCGAACCAACAAATAATCGGACTAAAATTCAAAAAACGCTATTTTAAACATTGGCTCATCTACTACAAGAAAAATATTATAAATAAGATATTTAATTACCCTATTTTAACCTGTAGCGATTTAAACGAAAAAACTCTCATTTTTGACCCTTATTTGTTAATAACTAAATTTCTCGTCCAAACTGTGACGGGTATTTTTGTATTCATAATGTATTAGGTATATAGTACCCAAAAAACCGATTTGCAACCTGGCTGCTCAAGTGTCCCGAACATGGTATATTTTTGCCTTATTTCCCTGGTGTAACACCAAAACAGTACAAATTACTGCATATGTAGGCGATGCAGCTATCATTAGTAGGAACAAGCCACGACTAATGAAAGCATTCAAAGAAATTGAAGCACGAAACAGTGGGCTTAAAATAAACGAAGCAAAAATGAAGTAGACGAGCGTCAAAAGAACACCTAACAACGAAAATATTATCACTATCACAATACTGCCGTGCTTTGCTTAAAAGTGGTAAAGCTTAAAAGAACAAAAAAACATGTAGGTAACGTTAGTATACTAAAGAAATAAATTTGAAAATAAAATTGAATAATTATTTTGCAAATAACCACAACGGATATTTTTTAATCCTCTACGTTGCTTAGCATATCAGTGGCTTTGTTGTTAACTTGCAAATGTTCCCAAAATGTAAGCCTATTTGCTGGCGTTAAGGAAGATAAGGTTTTAATAATATTGGTCTTTCTTTCTTCAGTGATACCTCTTATTGGTTTATTCTTTTTTGTAAAAAAGCATTCCATTTTTCAAGTTCTCATTTTTCAAAAAAAATTAGCTCAAATTCTTCTTGAGTTTTTTTCCTCTTAATGCTCGAATTTGCGGGGTTGTTGTTTCTTTAATTTATAAATTGAAGAATGATCATCCCACTCATAAAAATTTTCAGGTGTAATAACTTTTTGCTGGAATTAGCTTTTTGGACAACATCAACAAAATCTTTAAAATCATATATCTTTGGATTTTTTTTCATAAAAGCTTCTACTTCTCTGGTGAGTTAACAAGAAAGTAAATAACCTCCAATTTTTATTTTGTGACAAACAGTTGTCTACCCATAACACAACATGTTCATAATCTCTCATTTCTAAAAAGAAATTGTAATACATGGTCACCAAGTCTCCTTCTTGCCTTCCTGCGAGGCCTTCATGCCAAAGTAGGGCAATTGGTATAACTTTTTTTCTGTTTTGTGCCAATCGTGCCAAAACTCTGATTGAATACTATGATTCTTGGACAAAATATCTCTTTTTTAAACATATCAAATCTGGGGAGCATGATAACTTTTTGAAGATCTCCCGAAAAATAGGTACACAGTTTTGTCATTTAAGGGCAGCCAAAGTCCAAAAATTGAATTTTTTTAAAGTTTTTTGGGTTATGATTGAAAATTATTTTCTGAAATCTTCCATTTCCAACGATATATTTCCCCAGAACTACACTTACCTAAACTGTGCCCACTTCTAGGTAAAAACAAAATTATAATAAGCAAATTTACTAGGTAGAATGAAACACTAACACATTTGTTGCTTTGATTTAAATCAAATGAAAACAAACATTGCATTTTTAGGCGCGCATTCATAAGCCGGTGAATAACTTGTCTTAAACGCGGTATGTACAACATTTTGAGAACATACCACTTACTAGCTAAGGAATAATAGATACCACGTTTAAGACTATTACTGCGCTGTTTTGTTGTACATACCACAATTTTTTTAACAATATATTTTTATTTTTATAAGCTTTTACAACTTTTAAGTTAAGAAAAATGATGTAGAATGTAAAGGTTTATATGTATAACATCATAACTCCATTTGGCACAAAACTGGAGATACCACTTTTAAGCTAAGCACGGCAGAATAAACTATACTATGAACGTGTGGATGCCTTCACATATCTGGGCACAGAAATCAATCGGAAGAATTCGTAAGTAGCGAAATTAATGCACGTATTTCCATCGAGAATCGTACATACTATGCTAATTAAAAATTGATGACATCGAAATTATTAGACAAAGGAACCAAAATGACTATCTACAGAACATTGATCAGACCCGTAGTAAGCTATGGTTGTGAAACCTGGGTAATGACAATGACGAAAAAAGATGAAGCCCAATTCAGGACATTCGAGAGAAAAATGCTGAGAAAAGTATATGGCCCGCTACAAGAGAAAGGCGGCACATGTAGAATCACGAGAAACGACGAGGTTAATGAATTGAATGAAGGTTATGATATTGTAAGATTTGTGAAAAGTCAAAGACTGTCATGGCTGGGATATGTCCCAGAGACAAGGCGATGCAAAAACAACACAGAAAATATTACAATGGAAGCCGATAAGGAATTCGAAAAAAAAGGAAGACCCAGAACCAGATGGTTGAATGACGTGGAAGACGATCTGAAAACCATGAACATAAGACAATGGAGAAGAAGGACACAAGAGATATCTGAATGGGGAAGGACATAGCCAGGCAAGCAAAGACCCATCCAGGATTATGATGCCAAAAGAAGAAGATTCAAATTTGTTGAGAATACAAAGTTTAATTCAGTTTCTGAATCTAAGTATGTACATAGCTACCCAAAATCTTTTTAAAGTAATAATTTGTCAAATACGCATTAAAAAGATATCATTGAATGTATATAGACACTTACCTAACACACAGCAGTCTGCCCCTCTGTAAAAGGCTACACCTAAGGACTGAAACCTTTCCTGACCTGCAGTATCCCATATTTGCATTGTAACAGTTCGATCGTCCACTGTGAGTTCTTTTGTAAGGAAATCAGCACCTATGGTCGCTTTGTATTGGTTGGAGAATTTCCTATTTACGTACTGGTTCATCAAGGAAGTCTTTCCCACACTGGAATCACCCAGGATGATGACCTTCAACAAAGTCTTCTTCCGACTAGCCATTACTATCTGTTTAGAAAAGAATATTTTTTTATCAATCTAATGGAAAATTTTAATAAACTATAAAATAATTTGAGACATTTTATTTACAAACAATAGTTCAGTTGTTATTATGAGTAATTCTCTTTGTCTGCTACTAGTAGATATTTATATTTATTAACAAACTAGAAACTAGACATTCAATATCTTGTGCCATTATAATTCAAGCAATACATTACGGACCATTCTAATCTATCTTAAATGGTCTTTCACGACCGTTTTTGCAAAAAAAAATCGATTTACCATTATTGTTCTAGACTAGAAGGTTATATGAATCAGATACTGAAAATTCATATAGGTACTTAAGGAGGGGGTATGGTTTGAAATCAACATATCAAGCACATTTTTGTGAATTTTTTTCGAAACTATGGTAGAATTATTTTATTTTTAAATTAAATAAACACATTAAGTACAATTCAAAGAATATTTAAGAAAAAATTCAATCCAAAATATTGAAAAATAAGCCATTGGCGACAAATTTTGGCAGGCAGCTCAAAAAAAAAATGGATTTTGCGGTGGACATCAGAACTCATCACTGGATTATACGAAACAATAAATTCAAAAAGATTTTATTAGCTTATGAGTTTCACGAGGTAACAACGTCGAGTTTTTTTATTTTTAATGATTTTTGAATTTTTGGTATCACTCAAAAGTCAAAAATACGAAATTTTTGATAAAAATTTTGTGAAAACCAACAGATTTAATATTGTTGAACAAAAAATAAGCACAAAACGAAAAATATCTCGACGTTGTTACCATACGAAATGTCTAAAGAAAATCTGTGCAAAATATCAGGTAGATCGGCCGAGTAGTTTTTCAGTTACAATGTCCACCGCATTTGAAAAAGCAGTTTTGAGAAAAATGCGTTTAAAGTTTTGACAACTGCATCTTCATCTTCTTATTTGTCTGCCAAATCGTAAAGTGATGAACATTGGAATATGTTTTTTTAAATTGGGGAGTAATCTACAAAAGAGAAGGCGAACAGTTATTTAACGTTTCTCACTACGCTCCGGCGTGCTGGCGCGAAGCCGCGGCAAAGCGAGTCGAAGGTAGGGATATTCAACACCCTGTATCTCTGGTAATTTTACTCCGATTATTTTGAAATTTTCAGAGAGTATTCTTGAAAGTATGCACTTTTATTTGAAATAATAAAAAAATTTAAATATTTCAAACCATACCCCCTCCTTAATTTGTTTGATAAGTTTTATTCTACGAAAATTCCTTTTAAGTCCTATTAGCGAGTGTAGTAATTGAAATTCCCAGACGGCATATAGACCCCGATATATCCGCCAATATTCATTGGGGGATTAATACCTCTATGTATATGTAAGGGTAAGAACAGAACAAGTGGGTCGCGGTGGAGGTGGAGGTCGCGGTCGATATCCATGTAAAACGAACACATTGTAGTGAATGGAAGAGAACAGAGCAGGTAAGTCGCGGTGGAGGTTTAGCGCGATGCCATCCAGGAGGTTTACATCGATGCTTTTGAAAATAAAATGAGTTTGTTTTACATGGATGTCTACTGCGCGGCCTACAAGGATGCTTCCCTGTGATTGGTCCGTTCGAAGCCAAGTTGTCATTACCTGCGGTAGCTGAGTTGATACTTTTTATGTAATCCCTTTTTTGTATACAGTTTATTTTTGAATTTCTAAAGTAATTAAATTCAGTAAATTTTTGAAATATGAAGGAGGATCTGATTATTTACAGCTGACATTTCATCACTATCATCACTTGACTGACACAACATCGCAAAAGCAGTCTTTTTGTCATTCAAATTTCATTAAACTACTTTACTTGATAGTGGTTCTAGCTCGACTGGTTCTAGCGCAGGTGACCTCCTTGCTATGTGCTGTCGACATCGACCGCGACTAAACTAGTAGCATCCACCGCGACCTACACCTCCACCTCGACCTACACCTCCACCTCGACCTACCCCTCCACCTCGACCCACTTGTTCTGTTCTTACCCTAAGGTTGTCGGTTCCATGACATCTCGTAATTCGTAACGCGACAGTTCGTAACCGGACAACTGGTAACGGACAATTCGTAACAGCGACAGTTCGTAACGGCGACACTTCGTAACGGCAACAGTTCGTAACTATACAAATTCGTAATGTACAAATTGAATTATTCTGTTTATTTTTGTTAACGTGGAAACTAAATGTTATTACAATTATAAATGAAATTATATTAATCAATTTAACGAATCAGTATCAGGATAAACATTTTTAAGGCATTTCATATTTCGTGTTTCAGAATATAATAAAAGTATTTTAACCAACTATTAACTATTAAAAGCCATCCCTCGTATCGTTGATTGAATACCCCAACGCTATAACCAATCTCAAGGTTTATTATAATAACAGGTAATTATAACCTTTCCTTTACAAAATGTTTACTAGAAAATTAAGAATGTCTAAAGACGCTTGTTGACTTAAATATTTCACGAATTACTTCATTATTCCATTGTCTAGGTATATGAAAATTTAAGGAATAATAAGAGGGGTAAACTTTTAAAAATATTGTTAAAAGTATATATTATGTATTTAAATATTTGCTTGTGTTTAAAGATTTTTAATATACATATTCTGAAACACGAAACATAAAATGTGTTAAACATGTTTATCCCGGTACTGATTCGTTAAATTAACAAAACATAATTTGAATTATAACAACTGTAATAACAGTTAGTTTCCACGTTAACAAAAATAAAGAGAATAATTCAATTTGGACGTTACGAATTGTCCGTTACGAATTTGTATAGTTACGAACTGTCGCCGTTACGAACTGTCGCTGTTACGAATTGTCTGTTACCAGTTGTCCGGTTACGAACTTTCGCGTTACGAGATGTCTGGTCACGAAGGTTGTCACACCATCTTTTGCGTGGTCGTCCGATAGTTCTACCAATTTGTGATTTATCTCCTGCTATTTTGACCACACTAGTCTGCACCATTCTGCTTATGTGATTATTCCATTCTCTTTTTCTATTTGGTGTCCATTCTTCTTCTAACGTTTTCACTCCTCTTTTGATTCCTTAGTGTACAGCACAATCAAATTCACTTTGTATTTGAGATTTGGATGCGCACTGCTGTTGACGTTCGGTTTTTCCACATTTTCTGAATTTTATTTTGGTACTGTGTAGTGATGTTAGAGGAGAATATTCTCAAGAGAATATTCTAGAGAACGAGAATATTCTCGGCCCGAAAATTCTCTAGAGAATATTCTCGGCAAATTTTTCTATATTTTCAAAAACCGAAACAAAAATAAAAACTAGATACGGGTCAAATTATTATAATTAAAAAAATATGTAGGCATATTGTTTTTGCCAATCCCATGAACCACTAGCAAGGGTATTTACAGTGTCAATATTTATTGTTTTGGTGCAATATTAACGTGCAAATATTTAGAATGGTGTTCATTTAAGCAGAGAAGAACAAGTTGAGGAAACTGAGTTTGTAGATAATTTAGCAACTTTAAAATATGGTGATGAGTCGGCTGAAATAATGGCAGATTTGGCACTTTATCGGTCTAAGGAGGAATTTTTTGGAAAACCATACGTTGTAAAATCAATTGAAAAACTAGACTTAATCATATGGTGAAAAAGTACATGTTTCGGAACAAAATTAACTAAAATAGTAGTTGATATATTAAGCATGCTTTCATCCAGTGCAGCGACTGAAAGAAGTTTCAGTACTTATGGTTTTTTTATCCACTCCTCTAAAAGAAACCGGCTCACTGCTGAACGGGCTCGTAAGGTAACTTTTATTGCTCACAATTTAAAATTGTTAGACGTAGACCAATCCATGACTGAGATGGCCACTAATGAAAAACAAAGTCCCACAACTCATCAGTACATTGAAATGCAGATTGTAGATGACTATGTAGGATGAGCTAATGATAGAAATAGATTCTGAATCTGAGGTCTCATATTTTATCATACCATTTTATCATATTTTATCAAAATTTCATTTTTTTATCAAAGAAATTTTGTGTTTTCTGCTGTTTTGTATTTTTATATGCAAAGAACACTGTTGTTTCGTCTCATAATTTTGTATATAAGATTATGATTTTTAAAACCCTATTTTTCATCTTCAACAATATTCTTAAGTGCGTCATGGGGTTCATTCTCAGAAAATTCTCCATATCGAGAATATTCTCCGATTTTTCATTCTCGAGAATTTTCCAACAGTGTAGTACTGTAGTAGTAGTACTGTGCAGGTATTTTACTTGGCGAGACGTTACCAAAATACATCAAAAAAATTGGAAAACCGAACGTCACCACCAGTGTACATGCAAATCTCAAATATAAAGTGAATTTGGTCGTGCTGCATTTCCTATAATTCTTCTCAGTACTCTTATATCTGCTGCTGCCGTTTTCGGTAGTCTTTGTGTTGTTCCTGTGTCAGGTCTTGTTTCTGATGCATATTTCATTATTGGTCTTACGCTCGTTTTATAAATTCTTGACTTCCATCTCAGTATTAATATGTCAGTTTCGCTATATAGCATTATTAAGGCATTCCGCCAGTCTAATTGCTTTTTGTACTTGATCTCTCCTTTCTTTTCCGGGTCTCCATAGCTTGACAATGTAGTTCCAAGGTATTTTATTTCCATTACTTGTTCAATATGATGCCATAAATTTCTATTTTACATCTAATTGGTTCTTTGCTGATTACTATTGCTTTAGTTTTCTGCCATAAAATCTCTACATGGATAATATCTAATGTTACGATAATAGGTATCTTCTTCTTGTAGTGCTTATCCATTTCGGATGTTGGCAACGATCATGACAATCTGTACTTTGCCCACTACTGCTCTGAAAAGATTCGTCGTTGTTGTTTTATACCACGTAGTAGATGTTTCAGCCAGGAAATCCTCCAATTTTGATTGACGTTCATAACAAGGTAGGTGTATGTCTTTACTGTTTCTATTAGTTGACAGTTCACACTGATTCGTCCAAATCACTGTTCCTTTTTAGAGATCATTATACATTTTGTTTTCTTAATGTTTAGTGAAAGTCGATATCTCTGACTTACTTCTGTGATCATATCATTAACTCCTGGAGAATTTCATAACTGTCAGTGAATATCACTGTATTGTCCTAGTATCTAATGTTATTCTCTGTTAATTCGAATTCCATCTTCAACATACACTACTGCTTCTTGAAAGCTTTCCTCAGAGTATATGTTAAAAAATAAGCCCTATGGAACAACCAGATGAAGTGGCGATTGGAAGTCAGAAAATGGCAGAGAACTTTATAAACTGTATGGATAGATTGTTTGATTCCAGTAAAGATTCCTAATACTTCTTAAATCACAGGTGTTTATTCAAATATTTGTTAAAATTTAATTCAGCTTGTCCAGCTTTACGGAAACATGCATATAACACTTTAATATTAAAGAGAGCCTCTCTCGTACCCACTGCATTCCGAAATACAAGCTATGTATGTCTGTTTTTTTCTTCGTAAGTTGTGCTCACTACGGAGAGCAATGGATTGTATCCTCGCTCCGACCCTTGCTCCCTGGTATTTATATTCGTTATATTCGTGAATTCTCGCATTTAAAATAATGTATTTATTTTACATAGCGATCGATAATATAGTTTCGATCGCTATGTAAAATAAATACATTACTTTAAATGCGAGGATTCACGAATATAAATACCAGGGAGCAAGGGTCGGAGCGAGGATACAATCCATTGCTCTCCGTAGTGAGCAAACCCTTACAGTCTATAATCTTTTCTATGTTGTTAGACTTTCAGAAATAACTTTAAAATGTGGCTCATTAAGCTGAGGGTATGAAATTTCCCATTTAAAATGCATGGTCATTAGAGTTCTACCCTGCCAATTCAGCTTGCAAACAAAAATATTTTTAACACATTTGCTACATAATTTTTTATTACATTATTTATTTGTATTAACACGTTTGCTACATTATTTGTCTTATCACACTCATCAGTGTTGTCAGTTGTCATTGGTCATGTACCACAATTTTATTAGACATAAAAACAAATCCCTCTCTGGTAATCATGGTATGGAATTTTTTCAAGTCCAGTACACAGTTGGGGTCGTGCGAGCAGATAATGTCTTAAATGTGCTCATACAAAAATATAAATTTATCCAAACTCCTCTGACAACACTGGTAAAATGCAATTCTGATTATTTAGCATGATATCTTATCAAAATTTTGTCTAAAATACAATAATGTTTATTGTTTACCCTTTACCACTGTTTATTTATACAACCAGTAGTAACTACATTAGTCAACACTAAGTTTTGGTATAATTTCATTTATTAATAAATAAACAGATCTTCTGTTCACTGGAAAGTCTCAGTAATAAATATGCATCCTTTAGATCAGCGTTTCCCAACCGGTGGGTCGCGACCCACTAGTGGGTCGCGGGCAGATTTCAGGTGGGTCGCGGCGTGGCTCTTACAGTAGCTGTGTGACGTACAGAGTACAGAATAGCGTATCATCATGGGTGAGGGATGGGTCGCGAATATGAAAAAACATCCGAAGGTGGGTCGCCAGACATAAAAGGTTGGGAACCACTGCTTTAGATAGTAGAATTTCTGAATTTTAAATGAGAATAAAAATATTCAAGCACTGATTAATGTTTAACGACGTTCTACACCTTCCTTGCGGGATATGCCTCTCAGAGGAAAGGGGGGAAACTTATATGCAAGCGAAAGTTGGTAAACAATGCATTTATAGCAGAATACTCAAATCATATGTTTCAGTATTGAATACTTTATAAAAATAAATTATAATAAATTACGGAATAAATTACGGAATTAATTATAATAAATGAATTAAAAATAAATGGTACGGTAAACAATCCTCATTTTTTAATATGTTATTCCTTACAAAAAAACCTTTAATTTAAGCACAAATAATTAAAAATCGTAAATTTGAGTCAGAAGTTACTAACTTTTTAAGAATTTCCATAAGAGCCCATGTTAAAACTTAACTTTGACCCTTAATAGTAATTAAAGGGCACGGTAAAACAATTTTTAAAGAATCAAGTCTTACTTTTTTGAAGTAAACTATAACATACTAAAATTTCATGCAAATCCTTAATTCTTTGCCGAAGGTGTAGAACGTCGTTAAAAATAAGTACAGAAGTTCCTTTAGTGTCTATTAAAAAAGTCAATAATGCTTAATATTTTCCAATATAAATCTATGTGTAACTAGTAAATAAATCCGCCACAGTATACAGTAAAACCTCCGTTAACTGAAATAATTGGGGAGAGGCTGTTTCACATAACAAGAATTTCGGTTAAAAATAATATTGTTTTTTGTATTCTTCTTGTTTTAAATTACATAGTATTCTTGGTTAAACTTGGTATTAAAAGATACTATGAGGTGATTTCGTAAAGTTCATCATAAGGTTTCGACTCATTCAATTCGATCCAGCAATGTTGACAAATTAACATCGAATTGTTTCTGTTTTGCGATAAAAATTTACTTTTTATTGAAGAAAATTATTCAAACTGTCAGATGTTTCGGTTACGCGATGGTTCGGTTAAAAAGGTTCCGGTTAACAGAGGTTTTACTGTATTAAAATATTATCGATGTGTATCTGTGACACAAAAGTACTTTCAGATTACCATCTTTTTACACATGTATATTTTACATATTTGTGCATAGCTTACTGCCAAAACCAGCCAACTCCACTTTTTTTTGTTGATTTTGGGTTAAGTATGGACTTAAAATTTCTAAAAGAATGTACTGACAAAACCAGACAAGTCCAAACAAATTTTAAATGTGGGAAACATGAGGCGTAAAAAAACTAACTCCGATAATGACACTATTATGCAGCCAAAAACAGATGTGTGCAGTAGTTGTTAAAATAAAATAATATTTTATTATTTACAATATACTAGTTCTACCAAAACAAGACAAGAGCCAGTTAGTACTACATATTTTGGTATACATGCACAAATTTCATGGGATGACTGTACTTAGCACTTAAAGTAGTAAAATATTGTGCACAGATAATTTGAAGGGTGAGAGGGAAAAACGATGAATGTCAACTTTTTGGTCATTTTGAGATTCTTATGCAATTTGTTAGCTTAGAAAGAGTACTATCCACCTGTGAGTGGCCAAGGGTAAATAACGATGAGAATTGCCTTAAAAACACATCAGAAGATTGAGCGCAAGGGGGAAAAACAGTGAATATGTAACTTTGTTTTTCATTTTACCGAAAATGCTTCCAGATAGACATTCATCGTTCTTCCCTCTGACCCTTCATTTGTAAAGATGTACATGAAGAGTACAAAGGAAAAACAAGGAATGTCACTTTTTCATGAATTTTGGCTTTTCTTGTCATGAGGTAGTAAAAACTGAATACTGTCGACGAGTCAGAACAATAACCAGAAAGATCAGTCTACAGGGTGATTGATTAGTAGGGTAAAGCTCAATAGCTCCGCTATAGTAATAGATAGCAATAAAAGTTAATAACAAAAATTTTAGCCACCTTTGAGCTTCACATTACAAAATTAGTTAGAATGTTACAGGGTGTTCGATAACACAGTGGCAGACCTAACTTATGTTTTTTTAAATGGAACACCCTATATTTTATTTTATATTCGAAATCGTGTTAACTTCTCCATCACAAAAATATAAAGGTTTGTAATGTTATACAGGGTATTTACAAAGTTATAACCAATTTTGTATGAAAATCGTAACAAGTTCAACTCCCTGTATAAATAAAAATAAGCACAACAGCAATGGTTTATTAATGCCATATTTTTTATTTATTGTCAAAATTTTTAAGAATTATTGATATTGCTAATTTTCTTTATATCAAATACAGGGTGAGTCAAAACGCAAGTACATTATTTTCTCAGTAATGTTAAATGGAACACCCTGTATTTT
Organism: Diabrotica virgifera virgifera; assembly: GCF_917563875.1. Taxonomy (NCBI): domain Eukaryota; kingdom Metazoa; phylum Arthropoda; class Insecta; order Coleoptera; family Chrysomelidae; genus Diabrotica; species Diabrotica virgifera. The sequence continues at coordinate 199,066,575 of NC_065445.1, read as the reverse complement.
ATATCATTATTGAAAAGTAACATTAACGTACTTTAATTTTTATATAACATTCCCTATGCCCAAATTTATTAGTTTTCGAGATATTTTCATTTTTCAGAGCAAATTATTTTAGGTGTTTAAATTTATCTAAATTTTAAGTAAGCCATGACTGAATTGACAATTGAAGATTACCGATTATCAATCCGGTAATCAATGTAACACTGTAGCAAATAAATAAATAAAAATAATTTATTAGTAATACATTTTACAAACAAAAACAATGTTTTGAAACAATTAAAAACTATCTTTTTATGTAAATGCAACAAATAAACAAAGAAAATTAGTAATAAATTTTACAAAAAAACACACAAACACAAAATACAATATTTTGTGAAGACAATTAAACACTACTTTTGTATGTAAATGTAACAATGTAACAAATAAAGAACGAAACATAATTTATCAGTAATACATTTTGCAAAAAAACATGTTTGAAAAAATTAGAAGCTACTTTTAATAAAATATTTTTAAAATTTAATTACATAAGGTGTTCAAAATTATCTCCTAACACATTTATGTACGCCTAAAAACGATCATTGAATGAGCTACTTACTCTACGGAGCATTTGTAAATTAACACATCGAAATACACTTTGTATTCTATTTTTCATCTCATCCCTTGTTGTTGGAGGTATTTTATAAACTTCATTATTAACGTAACCCCAAAAAAATCAGTCCAGTTTATTAAATTCTGGTGATTTGGGTGGCCACGCTACTGGTCCATCGAAAAATGAAAATATCTCGAAAACTAATAAATTTAGACATAGGGAATGTTATCTAAAAATTAGAGTACGGTAATGGTACTTTTCAATAGTGATATAAAATACAGGGTGTTCCATTTAAAATTACTGAGAAAATAATGTACTTGCGTTTTGACTCACCCTGTATTTGATATAAAGAAAATTAGTAATATCGACCATTCTTGAAAATTTTGACAATACGTTAAAAAATATGGCATTAATAAACCTTTGTTGTTTTGCTTATTTTTATTTATACAGGGAGTTGAACTTGTTACGATTTTCATATAAAATTGGTTATGACTTTGTAAATACCCTGTATAACATAACAAACCTTTATATTTTTGTGATGGAGAAGTTAACAGGATTTCGAATTTAAAATAAAATATAGGGTGTTCCATTTAAAAAAACATAAGTTTGGTCAGCCACTGTGTTATCGAACACCCTGTAATATTCTAACTAATTTTGTAATGTGAAGCTCAAAGGTGGCTAACATTTTTGTTATTAACTTTTATTGCTATCTATTACTATAGCGGAGCTATTGAGCTTTACCCTACTAATCAATCACCCTGTATATAAATTTTTTAAGAATTTGTATCCAGGCGAAGGACCGGGATTGTCCGCACGCCACTGGACAATAATAAGGAATGTTAGCAGTTTTTTGGTGCATTATTAAATTAATAAGTTAATATAGATTCATATTATATTAACATTATAGAATAAGAATTGCTAGAATTCTGCTAAGAATCTCTAAGTAGTTTTTAGATATCATAAGATTTAAACCTTTATTGGTGTTTATCTCAATATGTATAAAATGACATTCCTTGTTTTTCCCCTGTACTCTTCATTATCCTTCAGTAGATGTCTGGATTTGTTGGTGTTAACATGTATTCAATTTTAAACATAGATCTATTTTAGGCCAGCATTGGTGAACTTTTTACTAATTTATAGAACAGTTCTATTAATTAATCTTAAATTGCATATTGCAAATTCCTTATAGTGATGTAAGCCTGATGTATTATAGAGGAAAAATTTGTTCCCAGATTTGAATGGTGTATGAGTAGTAAGTACATTCTTTGACGGTTTTTGCTGTAAAAGAAGAACCGCTTGGATTGACATGAAATTTGGCATAAGCATAGCTAACATGTCAAAGAAAAAACTGATATTCTGCCGATGTGTGCGCTTTTGCCCTGGGGGTGAGTTTCCCCCTTCTCGGGGGTGAAAATAATACGTTCAAAATAAGTCTGGAATTCGATAAACTGACTAATTCTAAGCAACTTTTATTCTATACAGTTTTTTCACCAAGTCAATACTTTTCGAGTTATTTGCGAGTGAATATGTTCATTTTTCAACAAAACAAACACGTTTTTAGACAATTTTTCGCAAATAATTCAAAAACTAAGTGTTTTATTGAAAAAAGTTTTCAGCAAAAATATAGCCTGTAAAAAAGTAAAAAAAAAATGGTGTATGCATGAAGTCTCTAGATCTAGTAGAAACAGAGTTATATCTAAAGAAAAATAGTTTCATATTCGACAAATTCCAAATAGAATATTTCAACTTGAAATAACCAAAAAATGAAGCACTTTTTGGAGAAAACTCATTACAACTTTCTTAAAGAGTTTAAAATTTTTGTTTTTATAAAAAAAGATTCTAGCATCAAATGTAAGCAAGTTACGCTCAAAATACAGTTGATCCCTTTTGTTTTGGCAAAAAAAATCAGGATAATCACCCCCTAATTAACAACTTAAATGAAATTAATTGTTACTGCTTCATAAGTTGCTTTATTTTTGTTGTGTTTATATGATCTGTAAGTTTCATCGATTCAAGGTGCTTATTTTTGAAAAAAATTAGTTTTACAGTAAAATTTTTAATTTTGAAAAAAAAATGCTTTTTTCAAAATAACTTCAAAATTATTAGAGGTACCAAAAATCTCAAACAATAAAAAAGTTGGCTTTGCTTTTCTGAACATTTTGTATTTTATTGTTTTTCTCTAAGACAAATATTGGTTAATATTTTGTGTTTCTAAATTTGTATACACTCGTGATAAGTGACTCGTTGAAGTCCTTTTAACTACAGCCCTTTCACAAATTGGAACTTTGAACCGATGAAACTTACAGATTTATAATACATATAGCAGTAAAACAACTCGTGAAATGGTAAGGAATAAGTTCATTTGAGATGCTAATTGGGGGCGATTTTCCCGATTTTTTTACCAAAAAAAAGGGACCAAATTTATTTTGATCGTAACTTGTTTACTTTTGATGCTATAAATTTTTTTATAACACAAAAATAATGCCTTTTTTAGACACTTTAAAAAGGTTGTAATAAGTTTTCCCCAAAAACTGCTTCATTTTTTGGTTATATCACGTTAAAATTTTCGATTTGGAATTTAATTTAAACCTATTTTTCATTAGCTACAACTCTGATTATACTAGTTCTAGATATCTAATACATACACCATTTTTTCAGTTTTTTAGGGACTATATTTTTGCCCAGAATATTTTTTTCGACAAAATACTTACTTTTTAAATTATTTGCGAAAAACCGTCTAAAAACGTGGTTATTTTGTTAAAAATGAATATTTTCACTCGCAAATAACCCGAAAAGTATTGACTTGGTGAAAAAACTTTATAGAATAAAAGTTACTTAGAATTAGTCAGTTTATCAAATTCCGGACTTATTTTGAACGTATTTTTTCACCATCGAGAAGGGGTGAAACTCACCCTCAGGGCAAAAGCACACATCGGCACAATATCACTTTTTTTCTTTGATTTGTTAGCTATGTGTATGCCAAATTTCATGTCAATCCAAGCTGTTCTTTAAAAAATTTAAAGGTTTTGCAATATTTTCTGTTAAAGAATGTACTAGAGGGTCTTAAACTGATGTGCTTTGTCCTAGCTTAACCATTGCAGCTCCTCTTTAATATTTCCAAGCAGCAACATGATGTCAGTATATAAAATGTGTATATAATATACACAAAGTGTGCTTAAGTGTTGATGGCACTAATCTATAGTCATATTTGGACACATGTATGCATCACCGGAGCTGAGAGGGTTAATGGGAAAAGAGAAAGACTGGAAATCAGTACATACCTTTTAAGATATATAGATAAATTATCCACTGCTGTAACTGAACCGCCTCGCTTATGTAGTTAGTACAAACAAATCCGAACTTATCTGTAATAAAACAGAAATTTCTCGGGGGTGGACATATCTACATAGGGGTAGATAACATGCTATTGAAAAGACACAAAAGTATGTTCAAGTTTACACTTGAATCATAACTGGATTAATATTTTCTGTATGACAAGGACATATTTATAGATCTGGTAAGAAACCTTGTATTGTACAGGAACTCAAGTATAGGGACTTGTTTGACCTAGAGGAGAGACGCTATCAAAATTAATAATGAAAAATAGGACAAAAACAAAAATAATGAACTAAATCTGGCTAAAAATAAAATGCTTGAAATATTTAAAATCCAAGCCAGTCATTGCGTTGTAAAGTTACAATCACAGTTCTGACTTCTGACTACAAAGAAATAAATATTTTTGGTAGACGTGGCCCTGTTAATCTGAGCAAAATATAGTTAAAAAATCTTTGCTAAACCTGAGCTTATCAGTTAAAAAGAAAACAGGATCTTTTAAATGAAACAGGATGAATTTAATTAGTATTATAAATTGTTACCGACCTTGACTGAGATTGAGGGCAGTATACCTGAGCCTTATATTGAGGACAGTGATGTTTAGTGACCTGAAAGATGACTAATTTTGTACAGCCAAAACCCGATAAATACAGTTTTTCAAACTTTATTTTTTTTAATGTACACTTCATTTTAACCTTTTTTTACAGAATTTTTCCTTTGCTTTGTTATTTACTTTAACATTTTTTAAAAGTTTAAAACACAGACTTCTCGAAAGTTTGAAAAGTAGAGTTAGTTGGTTTTGGCAGTAAGCCAATGATATGCTCTCTATATTGACATTGCTGAGACTAAGCTGAAGGCTACAGAGTTGAGGGGTGGAATGATAGATGTTAAAGGAAAGAGCCAAGTCACATCCGCATTTTTTTGAGATGTTGAACTTGTGGTTATTGAAAATACCATGGATCGAGAGAGTGTCAAATCATCCACTGTTGCAAAGAATGCATAAAGGTACTATTGACAACAGTTAACAAAGAAAAGTAGCTTAATGGTCATATCAAAGGGAAAAAAAGAAAAAATACTGATAACAGTAGATGACTCAATATCAATCATAAAACTGGGAAAAACCTGTAGACAGTAAAGTACAGAGATTATCTGTTTTTGTTTTTAATGTATCGTTAAACTATGTAATGAAAGAAATAGGAAATAAACTGTTCTATTAATATTAAATCTGGACAAATAACCATGGTGATGATAGCAGTTTAAAATATACAAAACCATCATATGACCAATATCATCGGTGATACGGCAATATGTCCTATGTCAAAAATTAAGAATTTTCAGAAAAGGTTAAACACATGATATTTGGAAAACTCTTCAAAACTGTTATATTATTGTATGGTATTATTATTTTATTTTTTGGTATATATTGAAAATAATAATACCTATTTTTAAGGCATTAATGTCCAAAGAGTTATGACCACATAGAATGTATTGCCACAAATCGATATTACACATATAGGTAAGATTGCTGACATAGAACCTATTGCAAATGATGTAATATAAATATAAGTTAAATAAACCCAAAGAATAAAAGAGAAAGGAAAATAAGTAAATATAATTAATATTTCCTTATTATAAAACATGTACAAATAAAATAACTAAGTTTAGCTGTTGGTAATATTAACATAAACTATGCAAACCTTTAATGTCCTTTAACATGGACATAAACAAAAGGCCAACATAAACAAAATTGAAATAACTCAGAGAAAAATGGAAAGATCCATGATGGGAATAAAACTACAAGACAGAAAATCAAACAAATGGATGAGAGAAAACAAAAGTAAAAAATGTAACTGAACATATAACAGGGTTAAAATGGAGATTTGCGGGCCACAATACGAGACAGGAAGATAAAAGATGGAATGCTGAAATACAAAACTGGAGACCGTGGACAGGAAGAAGAGGAAGAGGAAGACCTTAGATGCGATGGAGGGACGATATTGTAAAAGCTGCAGGAACTAACTGGAAAAACGCAGCCAAGGTCAGACGGAAATGGAAAGATTTGGGGAAGGCCTATGTTCAAAGTTGGATAGAAATGGGCTAAAAAGAATGCAAACCTTTGGTTGCATTTAGGCATCTATGTGCTTATTATAGAAATGGTGATGATCTTCTTCTTCACGTGCCATATCAGAATTATCTGAAGTTGGCGATCACCATTGCGAAGGCCTCTCGATCTTCTGCAATATGGAATAATTGACCTGCATTTGATATCTTGAGTCCATTCACGAATGTTTTTTTAATCAAGAAACTTGATTTCTTCCTTTGTTGATGATTACCTTGTATTAATAATTTCATTTCGTGTAAATGAACAAATTTTGATGTTTCTATGGGTAATGGTGCTCATAGGCGTAACCAGGGGGGGTTTGGGGGGTTGTAACCCCCTTATTGGGATGTACTTTGAGCTCTATACGCTTAACACCATAGCCCTCAGAGACCTTCCAGTAGTTGTAACTCCCCCCCTTTCAGGTAGTTGTAACCCCCCCCTTTCAGGTAGTTGTAACCCCCCCCCCCCTTAGGATCATCCTGGTTACGCCTATGATGGTGCTTGATATAAGAGTGTTTTATTTGGTAAGATGTTCAATTGCTTAGGACTTCTAGACACATCTGCGCATTCCATGCTAAAATCAGTTTTATTATACGTTCCACTGGGTCATAGTGAAGTCCCACGAGATCATTAACGCATAGATCAGTTTTTTCATTTCCAGGACTAAAATATTCGTTAAACAGATGAATTTGGCTTTCCCACACTGGTTCAAAATATAGTTTTTGTGACGAAACTCTGCAGTAATGTAATTCAATTTTTGGCAAGCTATTGAGAAATTCTGTTACCCTTTTCCTTTTTCTTCAATAGTTCTACTTACTTCTGGTTTTATGCCGGTTTGTTTATATTTTCCGTCGCAGTTTTTCTGAAAACTCAGGTACGATTCACTCTTAAGCCTAGATGAAGCATTTTTAGCACGTTTCCACTTAGTTGGATCACCATGCCCTTTCCTTGGACGTTTTTTTCTGACGGCCATCGCTTGTTGTAACTACAAATAAATCACCAGTAACAGGATCCAACTCCTCCTTTAGTAGAACTGTCATACGATAGAGCAGAATACATGCTAATATCCTCAGGAGCATATTCTGAGACAGAATCGCTAAACCATGTAGGTTCTGGATCACTCCATACACTATCGTCAGACAAATCTTTAAATCTTAAGTTTGTTTTCAGTTCTCCAGTGCTCTCATCTAGGGTTGTCTGCTGATGTTAATCTAGAGCCAAACTAACCAATTTCCTAGCTCGATTCATACTTGACATATACGCAGGTACTTTTCAATATTTATCAGCAGTAATGCACTCTCAACTATCTTTAAGCAAAATACGTTGTCACATAGAACATATTGCAGTCAGTCAAGCCGGCCGGCTGACTTACACCGTTTTGCAATAGTTTTAAAATCTAGTTGGTAATCAGATATTTACATGGGACGTATTGCAGGAGCATAGTTAAGGTCATAATAACACTGTTGGTTAGATAAAACAAATAGCCGAAATTTTTGACATAGGACGTATTGCCGTATCACTGACGATATATATATGTTGTACATAATTTAGGACTCCATATCTGTTTGGGAGCTATGAAATCAACTCCAAATAAGCTTTACATGTAGAAGCTTTAGAAATTCCACTCAATTATAGAAGGAAATATCTCAGCCAGAAATTTTTAATGAAAATCCATTACCTAAATATTGGTCTTTACCAAAATGTTAACAATCTGAATGTAACAGATTTAACTAGTAAATACTGGAAGATAAAGAACTCGCCTTCACTTTGCGAGGCTTTTCGAGATCTGTCAAATTTTGACTGTGATTATAATGTGATTGACAGCTTTGGACTTGAAGATTTTCATTCTTTTTTACATACAGTTAAATTAGTAAAACCAAATTACCATGAAAACAGTGATATTAGCTCTAACATCTTAAGAACATTCTTAGAGAATTGGCCAGACTCTGTAAATATAATATATACAGATGCATCTAAGACGTTAGTTAGCACTGGATGTGCCTTTTACATACCTGCTACTAAAACAGAAAAAATGTTTAAGTTAGGCCATGATTTTTCTATTTTCAGTGCTGAAGCCATATCAATTATTTATGAGTCCCTGCAATATTTTAAAGAATCAGAAGAGATATCTGCAACAATTATTTCCGATTCACTCTCTGTTCTTCTTGCTATTCAAACTATAGATTTTCCCTATAACAATTCAAATATTTATATCCTACTAATTAAGAAAATCCTTTTTGAAATACAAAAAAATAAAAGAAGAGTGAACTTTTTATGTGTTAAGGCTCATATAGGACTAACGCATAATGAATATATGTTGATAGTTTGGCTAAAAAAGCTATTGAGTATGGTACTTCAAATAATCGTAAGTTTTGCATATCTGATTTAGTTAACACTATTGAGTTTTTGATTCAAATCTTTGTACTGAATGCCAGAAAGTGGGTGATTTGAATCACACTTTCTTTAGTGCACAAAATACATTCCATACACCTATAATTTAATTGAAGATTTAATAAAATGTAATGTTTTTCCATCTTTCAATATATCCTATCTATTGTCTCTAACAGCAAAAATATATAAATATGATTGTTTAATGAAATTTATCTGTGAAACTAAAATTAACCTTTAAACTTATTAATCCTGATCTGATAATTTGATATATGTACATATGAAAAGAGAAGAAGAAGATGTATAATGGAAAAATGTGGTGAGCAACTTGGATAGTTCATAGCAGCCAGCTGCAGCTTTTGAACGGAGTAGAGAACTGTGGAAGAGTTTGCTATGGAACTCTAAGGACCTCATTGTTTTCTTTATGTATGAATAGGAAAAAAAAGTTGTGACTGGCTAATTGACACCCAAGGCTATGCCATAAAACCAAAAAAAAATCATATGGCCAATAGCAACTATATTAATGGATAAGGATAGAACACCTTATACTTAATTATGGATAATGACAGAACACCTAATGCTTAGCGGAAATATGGTATAACATCGGCCAGTAGGAAAATCAAAAAAGAGGTTGATACTGAGGGTGGGTAACTGGAGAAGTGCAGCTGGGGATAGAGATACTTGGAAGCGGATGCTGGGGGAGGCCTGGGCCTGACTTGGGCTGCAACACCATAGGAGAGAGAATGGTTGCAGGGGCACCACATAATAGAAAAAGCATGTAAAATGCTGAAAGAGAGAATTACAACAAAGGTTAGAACATGTTAGAACAAAAGCAAAATGTATGTATTTTAAAAAGAATACATTGGGTAAAGAAATTAATCAGTATACAATATATAAAATAGTATTAGAACCCTTATGGGATCAAAAAATAGGAACAGATGAACGGAGACCACTAGTATGTATGAATATGCATATTACTGTAGATTTTCTTGGACATTAGCTAAACTGAAATTGCTCTTAGACTGAAATTGAAACAATACAGGCATAATTAAAGTACACAAAGTAAATTAAAAATAATGAATTGATACTATAGATAATTTTTTAACCATTCCAAAATCAACATTGTAGAAGAAATTTAACTTCCACAAAAAAAGAAACAACTTTATACAACTAAAATGAAAACACAGTTACATGAGGCTGAGAGTAAAGAACACAGATAATAATTAACGATGATCTGCAGGATGGTAACAACTTGGTGAGTCAATAGTTCCCAGTAATATTTCAATAATAAGATTGTGACATCACTAGACAAGATACATAATTTCGACCTTTGTTTAATATAAAGGCCTCAAATCAATCCCTCGAACTATATCAAAGAATTGCGTGCTAATAGGGGGCGTCAAATTTGATTAAAATAGATAAAAACGGCCATATGAGTGACATGTTCTAACAATGACAATAGGAAAAATATCTTATGTCAGCTGATTTTTATAACAAAATAATCAGCCATATACATTCATATTTCTATCTAATTGTAGGTGGTGAAAAATGTGAAAAACTTACTTTTATATATGTTAATTGATAACAAAGGAACACTAAGTTTTATCACAAAAAATTTAACTGCGTACAACCTATGACAACCAGAAAATGGCGATTCTTTTTCCGTGTTTATTTGTTATGTGAATGTGAAATGTGCGCAGGGAATTTCTATTTAGAACTAGACTAGAAGAAATGTCATAAGTTGACAACTGGACGACACAGACATCTGACAAATGACAGAAGTATCTTATCTTCCTGTTCTTCTGTAATACAAGGGGCGTTAAAAAATTTTATACAGTGAGGGAAATTTTCTGACAAAAAGTGTTCTATGTAATAATAAAAAAGTTCATAGTTTATAAAATTATAATAATAATTATAATTCGCAAATTATAAGAATGTTCATAATTTCATAGGACGTGTGAAATAATTATTAATATTCAGCGGTAATACAACAAAACTTTAGTTTTTACTTTATAGCTTTACAATTTGAATAAATCGTTTCTTTCTCATTGCGTTTTCCACGCCCGTTTTTATGTAAGTGACCAATTCCATTTCAGAATGGGAGATGATCAAAAAGTCAATAGAAGAAGCTGCAAAGAAGCAGGTAGGCAAACACCAGAAGAAAACAAAAAAAAAACAAATAATGGTGTAACAACGAATGAAAAGAACGAACAGTAGAAAAGGTGCAAGCAAGAATTAAGTGGCTGAGAACGGATAAAGAGAAAGACAGAGAAAGTTATGAAAAATTAAGAAAGAGCGCTAAGAAAATTATAAGACAAAATAAAAGAAGAAGGGCAGATGAAAAAATGCAAGAAATAGAACAGGAAAGAACAACTAGAAACACGAAACATTTCTATAAAAATATTAAAGAACAAAAAAAATACAAAGGTAAAACAAACGGAATAAAAAATAAAGAGGGAATAGTCATAGTAGAAGACAATGAATATAAGCAGGTATGGGCAGATCACTACAGAGAACTCTTGACGGAGGAATACAGTGGAGAAGAAATGCATGAGACGCAAGCAGACGAAATACCTACACATGGAAGTCTCAAAAGAGCCAACAATAGATGAACTCGAGGAAGTAATACAGAGGAACAAAAATGGAAAAACTCCAGGAAAAGACGAAATTAACATGGGGCTTATAAAATATGGAGGAAAGGAACTGAGGGAAAAATACTATCACTATTGAAAAATATATGGAAGGAAGAGAAGATGCCGGCGGACTGGGAGATAGGGCAGGTAATAATAATAATACATAAAAAGGGAGACCAACAAATTTGTGAAAATTACAGAGGAATAACATTACTAAGCACAACGTATAAAATATTGACTTCAATAATAAGAAAAATATTGTCAAAGATTACGAAGAAGAGAGTGGGACAATACCAATGTGGATTCACAAAAGGAAGATCGACAATAAATGCTATACACACGATAAAACAAATAATGGGAAAAGCAAATGAATACAAAATAGAATTAGAAATGCTATTCATCGACTTCAAACAGGCATTTGATTTGATTTAGGGCCGGTTGTTCGAACGCTAATCAACAATGATCACTATCAAATATTTAATTACTGTCACCAACTGTCAATGTCAACTTTTATTGGGTTGCTGAAATCATAATTATTCATTACAATTATGAAATTACTTAATCAATTATGTTAATAATTGTTATGTTAATTTGATTAACTAATCTCATAATTATAATCAATTATGTTTTCAGCAACCCAATAAAAGTTGACATTGACAGTTGGTGACAGTAATTAAATATTTGATAGTGATCATTGTTGATTAGCGTTCGAACAACCGGCCCTTAGAGAAAAGAATTTTTGATTGCACTGAAAAAATTAAAAATCCCACATAAACTCAGAAAAATTAACAAATATCCCACCTCAAAGAGGCAAGACAGGTGAATTCATTATAAATAAAGGAGTGAAACAAGGAGATGCCTTGTCCACAACACTGTTTAATCTAGCTTTAGAATATGTACTACGAAATATAAATAAAGGAAACCTAAGAACAAGAGGTGGACAAATAATCGCCTACCCAGGCGACATTGTTATTAATACAAAGAATAGAAACATAATGAAAGAAATGCTAGAAGAAATAAAAGAGAAAGGAGAGACAATAATGAGAATCAGATTAAATTTGAAGAAAAGACAAAAATATTAAGACTAGGGAAAACAGCAATAAAAGGAAAAACCGAAATAGGAAATTCAGAGTTTGAAGACGTAGAACATTTCAACTGTGACAATAAGCAAAACGGGTGAAATAAGACCAGAAATAAAAGAAAAAATATTGGCAGCGAATAAAACTTTATTTTGCAAAATGTATGGAAGGAATATATGCAAATATACTTAAAAGCAAAATACTGCTGCGACTATGAAAATCAAGATGAGAATGTATAACACCATAACTAGACCAATATTATTATAGGCGGCAGAAATCAGAACAGAGCAAAATGAATATGCCGAACAAATGCAGAGATTAAGAAAGTACTGAAAGAAGATATCGTGACCAAAATAAGCAATGCGGAGTTAGATGGTTAGGTTACACCTGGCGGCTGGCGGGCAGAAGATGAAGCAGTGACATCTGCTATGAGAATGGAATCCAGAAGGAAGAAAGAAAAGAGGAAGATCAAGATCAAAATGGTTGCAAGAAGTTGAAGAAGACTTTAAAAACGCAGGAGTGAGAGAGAATTTCGGGGAAAAACTAGAGACAGGAAAAAATGGAGAGAAATCGTTAAGATCACATAAGCAAAAGGGACTGATCATCCCAAGAAATAGGATCTAGAAAGATTTTGCGACTTAGCCCCACATCGGGGTGTACAGTCACTATATATAACTCCATTTTTGGTTTTTAATCATTTCACCTTCCAAAGTTTTCATCTTGTTAATTCTATTGAGACAATGCTTTTTAATGTTGTTCTGAAACTATTTCCTTGTGGCATTTTTACGATTAACTGTTTAGATGGGAAATAAGCCACAATTAAATTGAAAAATAATTTTTTTGAAAGTAAATTAAATGTAAGACCAAATACTTACGATGTCGGGATAGTATCACGGTTTTTTTTCCTGGTTTTCCCTCGTGATTTACTATGGAATCTCTAACGCGAGAATTTTACTGTCATCGTTGCATTTGGTTGTCTTTTTAAAGACAGATCACATGCTATGATTTTTTGTGACGGATATTCTTGAGTTGGGATTGATTTCATGTAATCGAATGAACTATCTTTTAGTAAAGTCGTACCAGGAACGCAACTCATAAATATTGACGATGTCATTTTAAAGTCTTCTACTTTCATCTATCATTAACATTTTAAACTATAATATACGTCTGAATTGCTAATATAAATGAGTCAGATTAAATAAATTATTAGAAGAACTTTTTACTTAGTAACAACAATTTTGTTTAATTTAGTAGTACTTACTTATTTTGTATTTTGACAACGAAACCCGATTTGGGCTTCGAAACGTTAATAAAATTATTTTTTCAATTTAATTGTGGCTTATTTCCCATCTAAATAGTTGATGCTTTTTAAATTTGAAATTAATAATCACTCAATTTCTTCTTTTTTTCACCGCTGTAACTTGTTAAAATAAACAATGTCGTAAACATTTACCTACTTAAAAATTGTTTAAATAACATACACTAGAAAAAGGCTAAAGAGTTTAAAATAATTAAAAAAACTAAGTTTTCAAACTAATAGCACATAAAACAACATCCAAAAATGTCATTCTACATCCTACCAGACTGAAAACAATGGGAACCTTCTCTGGTAACACCTCCGAGGCTTCTACAATTTGCAAGTCATAACGGATGCTGAGACTAAGGAAGATGAGGGAATTTTATAATTTATAATTCACGTCCCATCTGCTCAGCGCGGTAAAGTTCCAACGAGAATGGTTCCCTTCATACTCCAATGGGAATAAACATACATAAAAAATGAATAACCATTTTCAATTTCGTTGCAACACGAAACTACAGCCGCAGCACTATTCCAGTTCAATCAGAGAGTGCAACAAGCATCTCTACCGGTTTCGAAACTTATTAGTCTCTCATCAGGATTCACATATGCTGCTCTCTCTGACCCAACTAGGACAAACCCCGGCGTGCAGTCACGGATTGCAACGAACGAAATGGCAGGGATGCCCTAGCGGCAACTGCTATCAAAAAACTAAGTTTTCAATCTAATAGCACATAAAACAACATCCAAAAATGTCATTCTACATCCTACCAGACTGAAAACAATGGGAACCTTCTCTGGTAACACCTCCGAGGCTGCTACAATTTGCAAGCCATAACGGATGCTGAGACTAAGGAAGATGAGGGAATTTTATAATTTATAATTCACGTCCCATCTGCTCAGCGCGGTAAAGTTCCAACAAGAATGGTTCCCTTCATACTCCAATGGGAGTAAACATAAATCAAAAATGAATAACCATTTTCAATTTCGTTGCAACACGAAACTACAGCCGATACGTGAATTATAAATTGTAAAATTCCCTCATCTTCCTTAGTCTCAGCATCCGTTATGGCTTGCAAATTGTAGAAGCCTCGGAGGTGTTACCAGAGAAGTTTCCCATTGTTTTCAGTCTGGTAGGATGTAGAATGACATTTTTGGATGTTTTATGTGCTATTAGATTGAAAACTTAGTTTTTTGATAGCAGTTGCCGCTAGGGCATCCCTGCCATTTTGTTCGTTGCAATCCGTGACTGCACGCCGCCGGGGTTTGTCCTAGTTGGGTCATAGAGAGCAGCATATGTGCCTCCTGATGAGAGACTAATAAGTTTCGAAACCAGTAGAGGTACTTGTTGCACTCTCTGATTGAACTGGAATACTGCTGCGGCTGTAGTTTCGTGTTGCAACGAAATTGAAAATGGTTATTCATTTTTAAAATAATTATTCGGCAGTTACATTATGGGCAATGTCAGGAGATAGAATTTTAAACTTTTTCTCCTTTGTGTAGTGTATACCTATTATTTGTATAATTTTTAAGTAGGTACCTAAATGTCTACATTACGGGATGTGCTGGATAGTCGCCTGTTTTTGACGAAATGTCTCTGATGATGCTCTGAGAGCGAAAGTATTTGGGTAAGATTTAATAAATAACTGCCTTCTATTTGTAAAATTCATATATTCGAGCATTCTTATAAATCCTAGTCTGTTTGATTGACGAAGTCTGTTACAAATCATTGATGACTAGGTAGTAAAATTTAAAAGCATTTCACTGGCCAAGCGCCCGTGTAACCACTGTTAAATACCATTGGTAACAGTTAAAAATCTTGCAAATAAATATTTTATTACTGTGAAATAATTATTCCATTTATATTCTTACCAATAGAAATATATTATGTGTTAATATGTGTAGTATCTAGTTCAGTAAATAGCCAACTACTCGTAGACACACGAAAATATTGGCGAGTTTATGTGACTCAGTTGCACTTTATTATACGTTGTTACCAATTTCGTATGTGGTTACAATGTGGTAATCCTCGCTGTCGGTCGAGACCTGCTAGTGTCTGAAAATTTTTAAGGAGCGACGGCGTGAGCGCGCTGTGTATATCAGTAGGCCTGTTACCAGATTTTGATTTGGTTACAGGTTACAGTACCTAGTACAGTGTGCATGCTATTAACCATGGATGAGTGTCGCTGCGTAATCGATCAACCACTTGAAAAGTAAATTCTCTTTGTAAAGGAGTAAAATGATTTAAGTCATTTTTTAAATATGTTATAGTCTTATTCTTTAACAATATCGCTGTAATAATATTGTTGCTAAACAGGTAAATTTTTATTGTATACCGGGTGGACGAATCAAACTGTATTTTTTTCTTAAAGTTCGCATCACCCTGTGGAATATTCTAGAAATTATAAAATACTGAAATTAAAACCCAACTATAACCACAGGTTTTCTTAACATTCTGTTTTTCGATTCATTCGTTTATGTTGGATAATAATAAAAAAATATGAAAAAAAAGTTTTTAGGAAACGCTTTTCTTTAGTTCCGGATGACTAAAATTATAAATATTAAAAAATCAACTAAAAAGCAAAAAATAAAAAAAATTGAAAAAATCCAACACATTCGTCAAAGAAAAGCGTGGGGCGTCTTCATTGAATAAACGGTTTTCGCCCCACGCTTTTCTTTAACGAATGTGTTGGATTTTTTCAATTTTTTTTATTTTTTGCTTTTTAGTTGATTTTTTAATATTTATAATTTTAGTCACCCGGAACTAAAGAAAAGCGTTTCCTAAAAACTTTTTTTTCATATTTTTTTATTTTTTACTTTTTAGTCTTACACTTTTCAAACATTAAAATATATCGTCATGTTTATTAAAATATGTATATAAAACATATGATATACAAACATAAAAAGTAGTCGGAATCGGCAAAAAATTTGAAACTTCATTGTTTATTTGTGAAGCATAACTGTAAAATGTATTCCGAGTTAAATAAATTACATACATTCTTCTTTTTGTCAAATAATTTAATTAAAAAATTATTTTTGGACACCCTGTACAAATAATTATATAAATTTTTACATTACTGAATAAAGAATTGAATTGCCTTTCAAATGAGCTATCGCATGTCCCCTATTCTCATTTAAAAAAAATCATCGATTACGTCATCGCGCCCAGATGGATGACATCACTAGTATGACATATAATATGCCAAAATATCGTAATTTCAAAATAAAAATCGACATCTTTCGAGATTTTTCCTTAAAGTCGCCTTTTTACGAAATAACGAATTTATTCCTTTCATTTGCATCATACTGTATAGACAAACATATGAGTGTCCAAAATTTAAAACTTTATTGTTTATTTATGACGCATAACGTAAAAAATTAACGTAAAAAGTGAAATTATGTATAGGTTATATCATTAGCTACAATCCGTAAAAGTTTCAAGTTTCTACATTGTAAAAAACAAGAGAATTTAGGCATTTTTCCATTAAAATCGTTTTTTTTATTTAAACAATTAATAAAAATAAACAAAAATTTTTTGTTGTCTATTCGTGTATTGTTCCCGCGAATGCATATGTCTGCAAATTTTCATTCATTTGAATGGAAGAAAAGGTAGTCAAATTAACATCCAAAGATTTGACGCAATCTATTGAACTAAATAAAAGCGTTTAAAAATCATCGATTACGTCATCGCGCCCAGAAGGATGACGTCACTAGTATGACATATATGCCAAAATATCGTAATTTAAAAATAAAATCGACCCCTTTCGGGATTTTTCCTTAACCCTGGATTGCTCCACTTATTTTCTAAACTCAATCTGCTACATCGAGGTACAGTGGTACCCCAAATAAAATCGACCTAAAATATTTATATATGTATGTTTTAAGAACTTATGACAAAAACAATCTTAAGATAACATGCTAAGAATTTATTTTGTATACAAAAATATTTTATTATATTATTATTCACAAGTTTATTTTCATATTTTCTACACCCACTACTGCAAATTGGTGTAACTTACAAACAAGGTTGGGGTACAAGTGTACCCCAGGTAGCATTCCAGGGTTCAAGTCGCCTTTTTACGAAATAACGAATTTATTCCTTTCACTTGCATCGTACTGTATAAACAAATATATGAGTGTTCAAAATTTAAAACTTTATTGTTTATTTATGACGCATAACGTAAACAATTAACGTAAAAAGTGAAATTATGTATAGGTTATATCATTAGCTACCATCCGTAAAAGTTTCAAGTTTCTACATTGTAAAAAACAAGAGAATTTAGGCCTTTTTCCATTAAAATCGTTTTTTTTATTTAAACAATTAATAAACATAAACAAAATTTTTTTGTTATCTATTCGTGTATTGTCACCGCGAATGCATATGTCTGCAAATTTTCATTCATTTGCATGGAAGAAAAGGTAGTCAAATTAACATCCAAAGATTTGACGCAATCTATTGAACTAAATAAAAGCGTTTAAAAAAGTTAGGTACTTTAACAATTAGCCATGTTTTTCATCAAGATAAGGATGTGCGACAAACTTTAAGGGGTAATTCTGCATGAAAAAAAAATGAAAGTTTGCTTTATAAACGTATGCTAAACAAATGCTTCGTTTCCGAGATACAGGGTGTTAAAATTTTTAAACAAACTGACGATTTATTTATTAAATGAGTGAAATGAATGTCTCGTTTCACTCTTTTCATCGTTCCCCGTTAGAGGTCAGTCTAACCATACTCCGGTGTAAATATTTGAATATTTACACCATTTCTGTGAGTTTTGATTCAGATCAGTCTTCTTGAAAAGCCTCTTTGATAAGGGATAGACCCCGAAACACGGTGTTAGAAGATTGCAAGAGACTCGATTTGAATCAAAACAAAACCGTTTGTATAAACTGGTTGAGGTATGCAAATAAAATTTGGTGGGTTTTAAGAGGTAATTATTAAGCATTTTTTGACATACAATTAAGAATTTTATATTCATCATTGGCATGCATACGGGTAACATGACCCGTACGCGCCGCAATGGAGTATATAAAATTCTTAATTGAATGTCAAAAAATGCTTAATAATTATCTCTTAAAACCTACCAAATTTCCTTTGCATATCTCAACCGGTTTTAGAACAATAAATAAATCGTCAGTTTGTAAGAAAAAAATCAACATCCCGTATCTCGGAAACGAAGAATTTGCCGACATATCTTTATAAAGCAAACGGTCATTATTTTTTCATGCAGAATTACCGCTTACAGTTTGTCGCACTTATTTAGAAACAACCTGTACTAATGAAAAACGTAGCTAGTTGTTAAAGTACCTAACTTTTTTATTATCCAACATAAGCGAATGAATAAAAATCACAATGTTAAGAAAAACTGAGGCTATAGTTGGGTTGTAATTTCAGTATTTGATATTTGCTAGAATATTTCACAGGATGTTGCAAACTCTGAGGACAGTTTGATTGGTCCACCCGGTATACAATGAAAATTTACCTGTTTAGCAACAATATAATTACAGCGATAATGCTAAAGAATAGGGCTATAACATATTAAAAAATCACTTAAATCGGACAAGAGGATTAGGAAATTCAAGACATCAAAAATAACCAATTTTGTGGGCCGCCCTTTTTGTCTGACGCGCAGTGTATTAACTGCACAGGGATTACAACAATGAATTTTTTTTCTTTGATTATCTACATACTATAGAGACCATTTTGTCATATTATATTGTATTCATTTAATTTCTTCTATATAATTTTCTTTCGTAAGTTTGGAAATTAAATTTGCTCTGTGTGCGTTTAGAAGCATAAAAATAAACAATAAAACAGTTTAATAGTTTTTTAGCATATATTTTCCAATAAATCTCATATAGCGCGTCTACATTTATAAAATAAAAGATATTTTTGTACATTATGTTAACGTCAATGAAATCGAGTATTTCTAACTCAATTTTGGGGCTACTTATTTGTACCACTAACCTCAATCAATTCACCTTTTTAAAGAGAGCATATTCTACTTCAAGCTAACATAAAAAAAATAATATTTCTATCCGCAACTATCATATAAGATCGACAAGGAAATAATTTTCTTGTAGCTGGCTGTATACCATTAATCACAAAAAAATTTATTGAAAATCCTTTATAAAAGGTACACTGAGCGGCACAAAAAATGGCCACCCCACAAAATGGGTAATTTTTAATGTGAATTTTCTAAATATGTTGTCCGATTTAAGTGATCTTTTTAACATTTTATAGCCTTATTCTTTAACAATGTCGCTGTAATAAAATTATTGCTAGACAGGTAAATGATCATTGTATACCGGGTGTACCAATCAAACTGTGTTTTATTCTCAAAGTTCACCACACCCTGTGTAATATTCTAGCATTTATAAAATATTGAAATTAAAACCCAACTATAGCCGCAGGTTTTCTTAACATTCTGTTTTTTGATTCATTCGCTTATGTTGGATAATAAAAAGTTAGGTACTTTAACAACTAGCCATGTTCTTCATTAATACAGGGTGTTTCTAAATAAGTGCGACAAACTTTAAGGGGCAAATCTGCATAAAAAAATAATGGCCGTTTGCTTTATAAACACATGTCGGCAAATGCTTCGTTGAGATACTGGATGTTGAATTATTTTCTTACAAACTGACGATTTATTTATTGCTCTAAAACCGGATGAGATATGTAAATGAAATTTGGTAGGTTTTAAGATACAGTTATTGCACATTTTTTGACATGCAATTAAGGATTTTATATTCTCCATTGGCGCGCATACGGGTAATATGTCTGGTAATATTACCCGCATGCACGCCAATGGTGAATATAAAATTCTTAGTTGTATGTCAAAAAATGTGAAATAACTGTATCTTAAAACCCACCAAATTTCATTTACATATCTCAACCGGTTTTAGAGCAATAAATAAATCGTCAGTTTGTAAGAAAATAATTCAACATCCAGTATCTCGGAAAAGAAGCATTTGCCGACATGTGTTTATAAAGCAAACTGCCATTATTTTTTTATGCAGATTTGTTAAAGTACCTAACTTTTTTATTATCCAACATAAGCGAATGAATCAAAAAACAGAATGTTAAGAAAACCTGCGGCTATAGTTGGGTTTTAATTTCAATATTTTATAAATGCTAGAATATTACACAGGGTGTGGTGAACTTTGAGAATAAGACACAGTTTGATTGGTACACCCGGTATACAATGATCATTTACCTGTCTAGCAATAATTTTATTACAGCGATATTGTTAAAGAATAAGGCTATACAATGTTAAAAAATCACTTAAATCGGACAACAGATTTAGAAAATGCACGACATCAAAAATTACCCATTTTGTGGGGTAGCCATTTTTTGTGCCGCTCATTGTATAATGTATAATTTTATTAAAATCCCTTCAAGGGCTACATAAAATCACAGGACCTTTTCGAACTAAAAATATCATCATCAGTGCTAGTACAGGTTAATCACATGCTGAGCCACCAAAAATACTTGGGTATAAACCCTTTACATGTTATGAAAATGTGTTAAATTTACATTATTAATAAAAATTCGAAACGATGGATGAAATTGTTAAAGATATGGCCCTTTGATATGGCACCGCATGACGTCCCGAAATGGAAAGGGACGATATCATTCATGTGTTAAATTAGCAAAATCTAAAAGAAAAACTGCCAATAAGTGGGCAAAAACAACCATAGTTTGTTCAAAATGCAAGTATGTATGCGGTAAGCACAGCAAGAAGTCAAAAATGTTTCTGTATCCTACGATGATGCCAATTCCACTGAAGCCGAAGACTCCGGGTAAATTATAAATTCGTATCTTTTAACTGTTCCAATTAACGTCTAGGAATAAATAAAAGTGTTATTTTTAAATTAGTTTAAATAGTTTTTTAATAATTTATGTATGGACATTTATTGGTCCTCGCCGTTTCTACTAAAAGATTGGTCCTACGAGGGTTAACGCCCATATCTTTAACAATTTCATCCATCGTTTCGAATTTTTATTAATAATGTAAATTTAACACATTTTCATAACATGTAAAGGGTTTATACCCAAGTATTTTTGGTGGCTCAGCATGTGATTAACCTGTACTAGCACTGATGATGATATTTTTAGTTCGAAAAGGTCCTGTGATTTTATGTAGCCCTTGAAGGGATTTTAATAAAATTATACATTATACAATGAGCGGCACAAAAAATGGCTACCCCACAAAATGGGTAATTTTTGATGTCGTGCATTTTCTAAATCTGTTGTCCGATTTAAGTGATTTTTTAACATTGTATAGCCTTATTCTTTAACAATATCGCTGTAATAAAATTATTGCTAGACAGGTAAATGATCATTGTATACCGGGTGTACCAATCAAACTGTGTCTTATTCTCAAAGTTCACCACACCCTGTGTAATATTCTAGCATTTATAAAATATTGAAATTAAAACCCAACTATAGCCGCAGGTTTTCTTAACATTCTGTTTTTTGATTCATTCGCTTATGTTGGATAATAAAAAAGTTAGGTACTTTAACAAATCTGCATAAAAAAATAATGGCAGTTTGCTTTATAAACACATGTCGGCAAATGCTTCTTTTCCGAGATACTGGATGTTGAATTATTTTCTTACAAACTGACGATTTATTTATTGCTCTAAAACCGGTTGAGATATGTAAATGAAATTTGGTGGGTTTTAAGATACAGTTATTTCACATTTTTTGACATACAACTAAGAATTTTATATTCACCATTGGCGTGCATGCGGGTAATATTACCAGACATATTACCCGTATGCGCGCCAATGGAGAATATAAAATCCTTAATTGCATGTCAAAAAATGTGCAATAACTGTATCTTAAAACCTACCAAATTTCATTTACATATCTCAACCGGTTTTAGAGCAATAAATAAATCGTCAGTTTGTAAGAAAATAATTCAACATCCAGTATCTCGGAAAAGAAGCATTTGCCGACATGTGTTTATAAAGCAAACTGCCATTATTTTTTTATGCAGATTTGTTAAAGTACCTAACTTTTTTATTATCCAACATAAGCGAATGAATCAAAAAACAGAATGTTAAGAAAACCTGCGGCTATAGTTGGGTTTTAATTTCAATATTTTATAAATGCTAGAATATTACACAGGGTGTGGTGAACTTTGAGAATAAGACACAGTTTGATTGGTACACCCGGTATACAATGATCATTTACCTGTCTAGCAATAATTTTATTACAGCGATATTGTTAAAGAATAAGGCTATACAATGTTAAAAAATCACTTAAATCGGACAACAGATTTAGAAAATGCACGACATCAAAAATTACCCATTTTGTGGGGTAGCCATTTTTTGTGCCGCTCATTGTATAATGTATAATTTTATTAAAATCCCTTCAAGGGCTACATAAAATCACAGGACCTTTTCGAACTAAAAATATCATCATCAGTGCTAGTACAGGTTAATCACATGCTGAGCCACCACAAATACTTGGGTATAAACCCTTTACATGTTATGAAAATGTGTTAAATTTACATTATTAATAAAAATTCGAAACGATGGATGAAATTGTTAAAGATATGGGCGTTAACCCTCGCAGGACCAATCTTTTAGTAGAAACGGCGAGGACCAATAAATGTCCATACATAAATTATTAAAAAACTATTTAAACTAATTTAAAAATAACACTTTTATTTATTCCTAGACGTTAATTGGAACAGTTAAAAGATACGAATTTATAATTTACCCGGAGTCTTCGGCTTCAGTGGAATTGGCATCATCGTAGGATACAGAAACATTTTTGACTTCTTGCTGTGCTTACCGCATACATACTTGCATTTTGAACAAACTATGGTTGTTTTTGCCCACTTATTGGCAGTTTTTCTTTTAGATTTTGCTAATTTAACACATGAATGATATCGTCCCTTTCCATTTCGGGACGTGTTGGTGTTGAAGGTATTCAAGGGGATTATTTATACTGCACTGTCAAGTTTTTACAAAAGTATGAGGAAATGAATTAAATTATAGAAATGCTAATTATGCCATCTTAATAGGGCAGTAGTACGCCGACAACTACTAATTATTTGAGATTTTTAGGAACAAAGGTATTTATAAAATCGGATGTAATGCAATGTTGTGGATACTTCTTAACCCTCCTTGGTCCTTCTAGGGTTAAGCACCCAACGTTCCTAATGTAAGGACATATCCATCTAATCAGCAACCCACATGGTGTGGGGGAGTCATGCGGTGCCATATCAAAGGGCCATATCTTTAACAATGTCATCCATTGTTTGGAATTTTTATTAATAATGTAAATTTGACATACTTTTTCATAACAAGTATTTTTGATGGCTCAGCATGTGAATGACCTGTGCTAGCACTGATGATGACATTTTTATATCGAAAACGTTCTGTCATTTAATGTAACTCTTGAAGGAATTTAAATAAAAAATTTTATCATATGATATTTCATATGTGCTGGTTTCCAACCAGGATTCCATTGTACTCGTGAGGGATTATAATGGTTTATATAGTGGAACCCCGATAACCCGGAAGTCCGGCTAACCCGGATCGATTTTCATCGGACAAACATTTCAACAATAAAAATGTATGTAATATAATATGTGAGAGATACTGTGTATTTGTGTAATTTGAACTATACCTACGATAGTAAAAATGACTCATGGCACACGGCGGCAGAGCGATGTTCATTGTCACGGATTATCGGAAACCATATTCTCCGGCTAACCCGGATTTTCGATTACCCGGATCGGCCGCGGTCCCGATTAATCCGAGTATCCGAGAAGCCTAAAATTACGGTATATGCCAATGAACAATTGTCCTCTCATGGTGATTTTCTATTTTTAATTTCCTTAATGCCTCCTTTACATCTCCATCTTCTAACTGTATTTCTTCGTTTGTCGTCACTTCAGGTGTTGGTTGTTCATTATCGTCACCGTTAGCAAATACAGATCGAAAGTAGTCTGTCTATGCTTTCTTCTGAAGGTGTTTCGTTTTTATTAGTTCGACAAAATATCGAATGAACCCCTAAAGTAGGGAGGATAAGATATGACAAAAATATTAAACTAATCCAAAAAAATAATATAACAAAACACAAGAATGAAGATCAAGCATAAATCGGACCCGAAGAGTTACAGAGGAATTAATTTATAAAACACAACATTAAAATTAACAACCAAAGTGGTAACAAACAAACTTAATGAAATTATAACATTAGCAGAAGAACAACAAGGTTTTAGGTCAGGAAGATCATGCACCGACACTATACAGTGCCGGCAAAAAAAATCTTTACATTGCCAAATAAATCACCAAATTTGAAGACAATTTGCATGCGTTCTGTTTGCGCTTGGTGGGAGGATAGGGGAGGGGGATAGTGTACTTGCGACGGCAAACGGCAATTATCTGTAGTTTGCGGACCACTTGGCTTATTTAGGGTATTCTGCGCGTTTGCACTGTAAACAGTTGGCTTTGTGTGGGTAGTCAGTGTTAAACTTTTTCTCATTTACCCCGTAAAGTTTGAGATCGTCAAATTCTAAATCGAATTGACAAATATGGGTCGAAAGAGACTCACAAAAGAGGAAAAGGTTCGTGCTTTAACATTACTAGAGAAAGGTGACTCTGTAATTGCCGTAGCACGTGATATTGGTGCTTCAAGAGGGGCTATTTATCAACTGAAACGTTGCAGCCGAACGTTTCAGTTGATAAATAGCACCTCTTGAAGCACCAATATCACGTGCTACGGTAATTACAGAGTCTAATTTCTCCAGTAATGTTAAAGCACGACCCTTCTCCTCTTTTGTGAGTCTTTTTCGACCCATATTTGTCAATTCAATTTAGAATTTGACGATCTCAAACTTTACGCGGTAAATGAGAAGATGTTTAACACTTACTACCCACACAAAGCTAACTGTTTACAGTGCAAACGCGCAGAATACCCTAAATAAGCCAAGCTGTCCGTAAACTACAGATAATTGCCGTCGCAAGTACGCTATCTCCCCTCCCCTACCCTCCCCTCCAAGCGCAGACAGAACGCATGTAAATTGTCTTCAAATTTGGTGATTTATTTGGCAATGTAAAGATTTTTTTTGCCGGCACTGTATTTATAATGAGATAAGTTCAAGAGACATCATTAGAATACAACAAACACGCATACTTATGTTTCGTGGACCTTAAGAAGGCATTTGACGTTATCCATTTATTGTACGCAAGGTACAATACTTAACCTCTAAGAATAATTAAAACGATCGAAAATATCTACCAGAACAACACAATAAAAGTAAAAGTAGAAGGACTAATTGGCCCAATTGAAGCTGCCAATGGAATAAGGCAGGGGGATTCCCTGAGTCCTCTATTGTTCAACCTGATCATGGATGAAGTAAGAACTAAAAAAGGGATAACAAATGAGAGAAAAACAACTTAAAATAATCTGCTATGCAGACGATGCAATACTAATCTCCCAAAGTGAAGATGATTTCCAACATATGCTACAACAATAATTTAATATAATCGTCAGAAAATTTAACATGTTAATTTTCCCAAAAAAGACAAAATGCATGGTTATAACATCAAATCTACTAAGATATACAGATAGTAGAACAAGTATATTATATATAATCCGGTTCTCTTCTACCGTGAGGTGTCGAGAAATCTGCTTTTACTTCCTAATCATCTCTCTCCAAAGTTTTCTGTTGGATGTCCTTCTCTTGGCTTCCTCCCATGTAAGGTTTCTGCTTTGTAATGATTTTCCCACAGCATCGTTCCATTGTTGACACGGTCTTCCTCTTCTCCTTGTACCAATTCCCTTTGCTTCCCAAACTACCTCGACTTGCCTATGTGGATCTAACCTATTTAAATGATCGAACCATCTTAGTTGCGATCTTTCTATTGCTTTGTTGGCACTCTCAACATCTAGGTTGTTTCTTATCGTTTCATTTTTTACTTTGTCCATTAGCGTAACTCCTTCTACTCTTCTTAAATACTTCATTTCAGAAGATTGTATCTTGCTCTTCTCCCGTTCAGTTAGCGTCCATGTTTCACTTCCATATAACAAAGTAGGGAGGTATATTGTCTTATATACTGACACTTTTGTCTTCTTGCTAATTTCTCTTTTGCTAATGAAACCTAAATTCAGGGAGTGATATAGTCGTGATGTTTTAGCAATTCTGTTGTTCAGCTCTTTTTGCATTTTTCCTTTTCCATCTATTTTAGTTCCTAAATATTCAAAATCCTCAACTACTAAATTTCCGTCTAGGTTTATATGGATTTCTCTCGGTGTCTTAGATATAAGTAGAGTTTTGGTCTTTGATAAATTTATTTTCATTCCTTTTTCTGCAAGTTCTCTCGTCCATAAATTTAGGTTGTTTTGCAAAGATTTCTCTGAACTTGCTATTAATGCAATGTCATCTACACGTCAATGTCAAATACACATTCACTTATAGTTATACTTTTTAATCGATGGTAACCTAAATCTAATTTTCGGGACTCTCTAACTAGTAGAACAAGTAAAGAAATTTAAATATATAGGCATCACACTATCTAGCTACGGAAAGCTTGAAACAGAAGTGGAAAATCAAGTGGATAGAGCAAACAGAGCTGCAAGTTACCTAAATTAAACAATATGGAGAAAAAATGAAAGACAGAATTTACAAAAGCAATAACACACTAATAATCACATACGCGACAGCACAACCTGACACAGAGGGGGCAAAAATAATGCTAGAAAAGGCAGAGTTGAAAACGCTTCGAAAAATCGATGGTAAGACATTATGGAGCAGAGCTGGAAGTACAGATATACGACGGAGTTGCAAGGTGGAGAACATTAATAACGGAGTAAGAAACAGAAGAGTAGAATGGAAGGGCCACATAAGCCGAATGATAACAAATAGAGTGATAAGGATGGTGAGAGATGGTTCCTCAATAAGAAGACCATCAGTGGGAATACCAGGAAAATTTACTGGAGGCACATTGAAAAAACAGACAAGGGCATGTCTACACTACACAAAAAGAAGTATCACATACTTCTAACTTTCGTTTAAGGGCTTTCTAAGTTGTTTATCAGCGTTATGTTGAGTGTTCAGGCTCTATTCCATACAATAGTATCGACCATAATAGCAATGCAGAATACTTGACGTACAATAAAAATAAATAAAAACTTTTTCGCAAATTCTTCTAAGCAAAAGTTAGATTCAGATAGTTACGAATAGAGAATAGTGTTTTAATCGCAAATAAATATTTCATAGTTTGCTTCTTAAAAGGTGATTTTTATATTTCTGTTATGTATAATATATTATTATTTCACAAAAATATTATATATTTTCACATCTTTAATAAAATAATCATTACAAATATTTTTGTCTTTAAATCCACTTCAATATGAGCTCCGTTCTGAAAATAATATTAACATCTTTAGTCCTGTCGCCAGGGGGGGTACAACGGCCTCGTTAATTCAGATGGACTTACCCAAGTTTTTTTTATGTATTTTGACCTGTAGAACACGAATTTTTTGGGTAACAGTTGATCCGGATGTCGATAAGATTGTTATAGACCAAGAACTTGAGGAATCAAATAACAGCGATTTTTGGTAAAACAAAACAATATTTTGTATTTTTTGGGTCATTTTAAGCAAAAAATATTTCTACAAGTTTTTTAGTAGGATGCACAGTTTTCGAGATAAACGCGGTTGAACTTTCAAAAAATCGAAAAACTGCAATTTTTAAACCCGAATAACTTTTGATTAAAAAATAAAATAGCAATTCTGCTTAGCGCCTTTGAAAGTTCAAGTCAAATTATGTCGGTTTTGATTATTTGCATTGCTAAAAATTTATTGTGTTATTGTTAAACAAAGCTACAAACAACTAGTGCGTGAGTGATGTTTCTATGATTTCTCATTTAAAATCGAACGAGTAGGTAGAATAGGTACTAGTGCAATCAAGACTATTTCTACGTTACATGCGTTAAAACGCATGTAAAAGCACGGGAAACCCTACGTGTTTATAGCTTTGTTAAACAATAAAAAAATAAATTTTTACCAATGCAAATAATCAAAACCGATATAATTTGACTTAAACTTTCAAATGCGGTAAGCAGACTTGCTATTTTATTTTTTAATCAAAAGTTATTCGGGTTCAAAAATTGCAATTTTTCGATTTTTTTAAAGTTCAACCGCGTTTATCTCGAAAACTGTGCATCCTACGAAAAAACTTGTAGAAATATTTTTTACTTAAAATGGCCCAAAAAATACAAAATATTGTTTTGTTTTGCCAAAAATCGCTGTTATTTGATTCCTCAAGTTCTTGGTCTATAACAATCTTATCGACATCCGGATCAACTGTTACCCAAAAAATTCGTGTTCTACAGGTCAAAATACATAAAAAAAACTTGAGTAAGTCCATCTGAATTAACGAGGCCGTTGTACCCCCCCTGGCGACAGGACTACTTAATCAAATACAAAAAATTCAGTTTCTGAGATTTTAATAAATATATTCAAGTTACTAAAATTTCATAACACACTTCTTTTTTGTTTCGTTTTCTGGCCTTAGTTTTGTACCTTTAGCCACGTAATTACATACAGTTATCACTAGCTCAGGGGAGTAATGTGTAGTGTATGTGTTGAATAAATGTCTTGTTACTTAGTAAAGTCGATTTCATTGTCTTTACAAAGAGATGCTTATTGTATCAGAACGTCTGCGGTCCCTCAAGTGAGTACTAATAACATACTTAGTTGAAAGTTTTCTACAATTTTGTCAGAATAGAACCAATCAAATTGACAGCAGAGAGTAGAGGTGGAGTAAATTATTCATTTTGGTGATTAAACTTCCCACTGAAATGGTGATCCAGTTAACCTGTGTTTTTATAATTTGAAATACAGTGATGAAATACAGTTAAGTTGTGAGATAAAACTAGTAGAGGTGGGAAATTTAGCGATAGAAACCTATAAATTTACATTATAGTGACTGTTTCCCCCCTTTAGACGTATCGGATGAGTTTGACAACTACCACTGTGACAGTGACAGTTTTAGTTGACATACTCCTATCCTCTGATAATTCTAAAGGCGGCAAACAATCAATATAATGTAAATTTATAGGTTTATATCGCTAAATTTCCCACCTCTACTAGTTTCCTCTCTTTTTATCTCACAACTTAATGTTTTTTCCATCTTTTGCGTTATTTTGTCGGTTATTAGTGCTCTCACTTGCAATTCACAGTGCAATTCTTCTTCTTCTGTAGTGCCTATCCGTTTCGGATGTTGGCGACCATCATGGCAATCTGTACTTTGCACACTGCTGCTCTGAAAAGATTTGTCATCTTCTTCGCCTTCTTGGTCATCGTTTTTCTTCTCCCTGTAAAACTACTTGCAGCAGTCCATATATTCAGAGTCCATAGTCCAGAGGTATTCGATTTTGGTTGTTTTTATTATTGTGGTTAACAGCTCCGTTCCTCTTTATATTCTTAACTTTTTGTATACTGTATTATTCAGTTTTATATTTGAACAGATATTTCATAATTCGAAACATTGTTTATGTCACAACGTGAAGATGGCCTTTACTAAAATTAAACGATTTTTCTGTCGCAGAACTAACTGTAAAATTTTTCATTCTCTTTCCATTTACGTTTATTTGTGAAAAAGTAAATAACTCAAATGTAACAGTGACAACTTTTAACACATTGTATCACATAATGTATAACATTTCAGTCCCAGCTATAGTAAGTAAGTAGCTAAGTAATAAACATTTTCCAGTGCAAAATTTGAAGGAAACGTAATATTCATTATTTAATAACCACTCTGTATACAGTGATGAGCGCGCTAATAACCCCCATAATAACGCAAAAGATGGCAAACATAATACGTTGTGCAATAAAAAGAGATGAAACTGTAGAGGTGTAAAATTATCAATAGGAACCTATAAATTAACATTACATTACATAATGTTTCCCACCTTCAGACGTCTGTGGCAGTTGCCATACTCCTCTGATACGTCTAAAGGTGGGAAACTATGTAATGTAATGTAAATTTATAGGTTCCTATCGATAATTTCCCGCCTCTACTAGTTCTATCTCATTTTATTTCACAACGTATTAAGTTTTCCATCTCTTGTGTTATTTTGAAGGTCCTTAGCGCACTCATCACTGTATTTGAATTATTTTATGCCGCTGAAAATGGCGTTTACAAAATCCTAAGCAAATCTCAATTACTTACAATATTTTAGACATCTATCTATCTACATGTCAAAGTTCTTCTTCAGATACTGAACTTTCTGTATATACTTCACATATCAGTTTATGGATACTCCATAAACAATTATTTTGAACACAGCCAATACATTGTCAAACAAATTTCGTTAACTCAGGATTGCCCATGTATAAATACTTTCAAAATTGTAAAAACTTTGTCAAATTTCACATGGCACAGATGTTTTTCGTGGAAGCACAGGTATCCATGAGCAAAATATACGCGGGGGAATTCTATGCGTATTTTCTACATAAAATTTTAGCCGTATTTTCTACATAAAATTTTAGCAATAGATGTTTTAAACAGTTCAATGTGGATGGATACTGGTAGTTTAGAGGCCATAGAAAAAAATGAAGGAGGAGAAACTGTCAAATTTGTAAAGCTGTCTGTTTAAAGCGTAGGCGCAAATACTTTACGGTTATCCCTACTTTTTCTTTCTTTACACGGCAAATTACGTGTAGGAAAATTCTCACTGATATGGGGATGTAAATATTAGTTCACAATGACATTGCCATCATTAACATAGAGAAGGCTATTTCGAAGTTTTAAATTTTCTTGGATAACCGTTACTTGTATAATCGCTTAAATTACTAATTCAGTTAATTAATAGGATTATTTTGTAATGATGTGATGCCAGCGATGTGCCGGTCGACCAAAAACAACCATAGGAGCAGTCGTGTTGGCGCAAAGCACCGCTGGGGGAAACAGAAGGAGTAGTGGCATCGAGAGCATATTTAAGGCGAGCCAGGAAAATGAGAAAATCAGTCGTTGCTAGCGTGTTGAACTAGCAATGGCTCGACAGCTGGTGCTAGCGTGTTGAACTAGCACTAGCTGGATGGGCAAAGATGCACCGTTTGTGAGGTGGAACTATGCCTAGGCGAACGCCACCGTGGTGAAGTGGAGTTTTACCATGACCGTTATCGCAGGAGGCGGTAGTAGCGAGGAACGAGTGACTACGCGCCGCATTGAAGTGAAATGCGGATCGGAATATACGGCTATGATTTAACGTAGCGAGGTTGTTATTGTATTATATTGTATTGTTTATCGTATCATTTTAATAATCAAGTATATTCAAATAAGAAATAAGCCACAATTTTACCTAAAAATGATTTTATTAACGTTTCGACGCCCAAGTCGGGTGTCGTTGTCAAAATACAAAATAATACTAAATAAACAAAAATGTTGTTGCTTAGTAAAAAATTCTTCTAATAATTTATTTAATCTGACTCATTTATATCGGCAATTCAGACACGTATTATACATTTTAAAGTAGACGACTTTAAAAATGATATTGCCAATATTGATGAGTTGCGTTCCTGGGACGACTTTACTAAAAGATAGTTCATTCATTTTGAGAGTAAACTAAATGTAAACCCAAATACTTGCGATGTCGGGATAGTATCACGAGGTTTTTCCTGGTTTTCCCTCGTGATTTACTATGGAATCTCTAACGCGAGAATTTCAGTACCACCGTTGCATTTGGTTGTCTTTTTAAAGACAGATCACATGCTATGATTTTTTGTGGCGGCTATTCTTGAGTTGGGATTGATTTCATGTAATCGAATGAACTATCTTTTAGTAAAGTCGTCCCAGGAACGCAACTCATCAATATTGGCAATATCATTTTTAAAGTCGTCTACTTTAAAATGTATAATACGTGTCTGAATTGCCGATATAAATGAGTCAGATTAAATAAATTATTAGAAGAATTTTTTACTAAGCAACAACATTTTTGTTTATTTAGTATTATTTTGTATTTTGACAACGACACCCGACTTGGGCGTCGAAACGTTAATAAAATCATTTTTAGGTAAAATTGTGGCTTATTTCCCATTTGAATATACTTGATTATAAAAATGCCACAAGAAAATAGCTTCAGAATATCATTTTAATGTTGCTATTATGACTGTAATAAAGTTTGATACTGTTTTTCCTTTGCAGAAGACGGAATTATATTTTATTTGATTTGTTTTAAACTGTATATAATTACCTTAAATACTTTATTTTTAACCTGTGTTTTACTGAGTCTGCCGTCCTGAAAGAGCTACCCGTTACAAATGGCGCCCGAGCATTTAACTATGTATTTAGTGATTACAATAATTGATATACTATACAATATAAAGTAATAATCGACAAAAGAGAAAAAGTGATTTTAATAATGTACTGTTACTATGGAACGCTTAGATAAATTTGGAACATCTTTAACAACAAAATACTTGTATCACAGAATATACCCTGGTGTATTCTGTGCTTGCATCTTCCATAAATAATAAACAATAAATAACTTTTTATTAATTTCACGTCTTCAATCTTTTATTTATCAAATACATTATCAATATTAGGTATTTAATAAACAACTCAAAATATTCCTGAACGCCTGAACCCATGTCAAATATTCAGTAGACTTGTTTGTCACTGTCTTGTCACCACATTCTGTTCGACTGAGTGCGTTGTATGATAAAGATAGCGGACGTTCGATTTGGAAAATATCAACACGGACATGGTGTTCATTTTTTTTTCAAATCCTGGAAAAACTATTAAATATTTTTGAAAAATTTAAACGCAGAATGAAAGATTACATCATTACCGAGGGTAGAAAGTCCCTTAAAATAAACACAAAGTTTCTTTTGAATGAGATATTTGAAATTAAAAATCACACTCAATTTTTTCTTCTTTTTCACCCCTGTAACTTATTGAAATAAACATTATAAAAGTTTTCAGGGACTTTTTACCCTCGGTAATGATGTAATCTTTCATTCTGCGTTTAATTTTTTCAATAATACTTATTAATTTGTTCAAGATTCGAAAAAAATGAATGCATTTAAAAAACATTGGAACGAAATTTTGCGCCTACGCTCTTAACATAAAATATAAAGTAATTAATCCTCATTCACACTTATCTGATGGTTAATGACAAGGTCCAGATTTAGTCTTAAATTATATTCTTGATAAATATAATAGGGCTATAAAAAGCGAGATGAACTAATTAAATTGACAAAAACCAGAGAGCAGACACAAAAATATCATCAAGACACAGGTGCAAAAATAAAGCACTATTCAGCAGGAACTTATTTTTACTTTAATATCACTGTTGTCCTATATAAAAAAGCTTTACATCATGCACAACATAAACAACAAATTATCATTCTTACCACTGTGTTTTCTCAGGCTACTCTGTTAAAAACATCTACTACCTTTAATTTTAATATGTACTAATCATATTATCTACTTCCAATATATCTTTAATATCTAACACGACTTGTTAACAACGCATATGATGTACATAGTAATGTACTAATTAGATTTTTAAATAGATATCTTCAGTTCTAAATAAATTCTAATCAAAATATACAAATTTATTGTTACGAAAAATATAGACAATAAAGATTTTGATTTGGTCTTTTCTTGTATACAGAAAAAATAAAATCACTCAGTAAAATATTTCAATTTTAGTCTCTTCTTTTATCTTTAAATAGATAAAATAGAGTAACAGGTATATACGATAGACATGTTTTGTTTTCAATAACTTGATACTATTCAGAAATATCTGAACCCATCTCTACGTGTCCTACTATTTCAAATTAGGCGGTCCTACATAAGTTTGTAGTATGATGGGAATGGGAATATCTGCAGAGTAAGTTGAGATATTTTAGATTAGACCAAGACAATATACGCGATCAGATTTGGTTACAGATCCCAAAATAGCTATGTAAGTAATACAATAATGTAGAATGTAAAAGTATGCATTTACCATGTTATTAGATTTAAAAGATTTTTCTGATGTTTTAATGGTTTACTAATAGTCGATATAAGGTCGATTTGCAGCGATCTGTTTAATGAATAAAAATTATTGGATATGTAATTTACCATGTTAACAATTAAAAAAACAAGGGTTGCCCGATCTAATCTTGTTCTAACTATTATTAATTAATAATTAAAAAATGACATTTTTTATGAATAAAAAAAATCCACCCGGGCAGATATTGTATCATATTTTTTGGGTCATTCTAAACAAAAAAGGTCTTTTGTAATTTTTCTCTAAATTTGATCGTTTTCGAGTTATAAACAATTTAAAACTGAAAAAACAACGAAAGATGACAATTTTCAGGGCTCAAAAACACAAGTAAAAAATATTATTTTTGTAATCACAAGTTCAAACCTTTTTCTATCAGGTCTCTATAAGAATTTTAGCCATGTTTTATTCTAAAACATATTTTTTTAATTGCTAATGAGGGAAGGTTCCTTATGGAGAGACGGGCATTAACAACTAAAAAACAATGTTTCAGAATGAAATAGATCCAAAAGACTTATCAAGAACTGATAGAATAAGGTTTGAACTTGAATTTAGGTACTTCGTAATTTCAAAAACGATATTTTATACTTATGTTTTTGAGCCTTGAAAATCGTCACCTTTCGTTCTTTTTTCAGTTTTAAATTGTTTATAACTAGAAAACGATCAACTTTAAAGAAAAATTACAAAATACCTTTTTTGTTTAGAATGACCTAAAAAATCTGAAATAATATCTGCCAGGGTCGAAATAATTATAGTTAGAACAAGATTAGATCGGGCAACCCTTGTTTTTTGTAATTGTTAACATGCTAAATTACATATTTAATAATTTTTATCCATTAAACAGATCGGTGCAAATCGACCTTATATCGCATCTTAGACTATAAAGTAGCCAATAAGATGATCTCAATGAAAATAAGCTTAATGATCAAAGGTATTAATGAAGCAGATAATTAGACACAGCAACATAAAATTATAAAAAATAAGAATCATAAACTCTCTTTGAGTTTCGCCTGATTGACAAACCTATTTTGGGAAAAGTTTGAATTAATAACAAAAGGCAATTCCTAGTAGCTATTAAATAGTCAATAAATAAAAATAAAATAACACATTTTTTGATTTATTCTTGACAGTGAATTCACAGACCAAACAGTGCTTCAAATTCTAGTCAATTCAAAGAAAAAAAGGTTATAGCCAAGTGATTCCGATCAAACAAGAGAATGTACCTTTAACATCATATTAGTTATCTTTGCAAAAAAAATCATGAATAAATATTTAGAAAAAATCACAATTTTGTTTCAAATGGAAAGTAGCTACAATAGTGGTAAGTTTTCACAGTACAAGGTGAAAACGGTAATAAAATGTTTGACACGGTTCCTATATAATTAAAAACAACATTGAACTCAATGTATAATGCAACATCTATAGATGTTTAACCCCTTAACGTACACACTCGAGTTAACTCGAGCACGCTAAACGGTCTAAACTGTGCACACTCGAGATAATTCGAGCAGCGTTGTATTTTATGTTGCTATAATTTTTCACACTCGAATGCAATCGAGAATTGAAAATAACAATGTGAAATCAAAAAAAATATATCCTTTTTCTACCTATCACTTACGACTAATCTCTTCCTTGTGAGCCGCTTTCCGACAAATGTGCATATTCATATTCTGATTCGTTCATTTTTCAATATACATGGTGTTAGTAAATAAGTATGAAAAACTTTAAGGACTAATTATTTATTGCTCTAAGACCGGTTAAGCTATGAAAATGAAATTTGGTGTGTTTTAAGGGGTAGTTATTGTGCATTTTTGACATACAATTAAGAATTTTGTATTCATCATTGGCGCGCCTACGGGTAATGGTCTGAATTTTTTTAAAGACAAAATCGTACGCCACTGAGATATTTCGAATTAAAACTTATTTTTAATTCCACGTCTAATTTACGATAAAAAACCTTTCTTGCCTTTTTTTCATATGGTGCAACGTTTTTATGCAGAGAAATAAAACATCTTGACGCGTATTTTTCACTTTTTAATAAATTATCAAGAAATATCCAATATAATAATACTAAACTGGAATAATAACACAAAATATTACTAATAAGATTTTAACTAGGTACAGAGCTACAACAAATGTTAAAAATGACCTCCTTTAGAGGTTACAGAAGAATTTTATATTCATCATTGGCGCGCGTACGGGCAATGGTCTGAATTTATTTTAAGAAAAAATAGTAAGCCACTGAGATATGTCAAATTAAAAATCATTTTTGAATTGCTGGTTCAATTTACGACAGAAAATCTTTCTTGCCTTTTTTTCATATGCGGCGCCGTTTTTATATAAAAAAAAAATAAAGCATTTTAGCGTTTACAAAGTATTTGAGCTAAGTTGGCATATGGACACTACCTCAAATACTGTGTAAGCGTTAAGATATTTTATTTTTTTTTCTATAAAAACGGCGCCTCGTATGAAAAAAAATGCAAAAATATTTTCTGTCGTAAATTGAACCAGCAATTCAAAAATGATTTTTAATTTGACATATCTCAGTGGCTTACTATTTTTTTCTTAAAAGAAATTCAGACCATTGCCCGTACGCGCGCCAATGATGAATATAAAATTCTTATGTTACCTGTAAAGGAGATCATTTTAAACATTTCTTGCAGCTTTGCACCTAGTTAAAATCTTATTAGTAATATTTTCTGTTATTGTTCTAGTTTAGTATTATTATATTGAATAGTTCTTGATAATATATTAGGAAATGAAAAATACGCGTCAAGATGTTTTATTTTTCTGCATTAAAACGGTGCACCATATGAAAAAAAGGCAAGAAAGGTTTTTTATCAAAAATGGTGCATGGTCTGTGCTCATTGAACTGGCAAGTACCTAGTTTTTCGAGCAGGGAAGCATGTTGCCCTTTAAGCATGTACTAATTTAATCCTTTAACATCGACTGGTATTCACCATATTTTCTTTAAATCTATCATGTAAACCATATATTATGATGTTACCACTTTAATTAGTGTGCTAGTTTCAACTACTTAGCAGATTGCACTGAAGATGTTCTGAATTAGAACGAAAACGTTTTGCACGACTTTTTATGAAGTTTTTTAATAAACCATTTTATACCAGTATACAACTTGAAGTTTTTACTTCTGTATGAATACAAAATTCTTAGTTGTATGTCAAAAGAATGCGCAATAACTACATCCTAAAACTCACCAAATTTCATTTTCATAGCCCAACTGGTCTTAAAGCAAGAAATAAATTGGCAGTTTGAAATAAAAATTTCAACACCCGTATCTCGGAAACGAAGCATTTGCGGACATATGTTTATAGAGCAAACCGGCATTATTTTTTCGCCGCACCGGCAAAAACAGTCATGTAACGATCATGCTCCTGCGCAGTAAACAAAATACCTACGTTCCAACAAAAAGATGATCGTTGATCCCATC
Organism: Diabrotica virgifera virgifera; assembly: GCF_917563875.1. Classification (NCBI taxonomy): domain Eukaryota; kingdom Metazoa; phylum Arthropoda; class Insecta; order Coleoptera; family Chrysomelidae; genus Diabrotica; species Diabrotica virgifera. The sequence continues at coordinate 199,028,677 of NC_065445.1, read as the reverse complement.
GTCCTTCCGATTGTTCCAATAAAAAGTGTTATCGTCCAATGACAGTTTCGTGACGATCATTTCAGTAATCGGATAAACGCAGGTACTCGTTGGGCTGATCTGCGCACTAGGATCACTTTTTTCATTAAAAACAAATTGATTTTTTTTGGCCGGTCTTTTTGAAAAAAAAAAAACTGCATTAATTGGTTAACCTAAGAAGTGTAAAATTTTGAAATTACGAATACAGTAGAACCGCGATTATCCGTGCGCGGATTATCCGGGTTGCGTATTATCCACAGAGGTGTAACCAGGATGATCCTAAGGGGGGGGGGTTACAACTACTTGATGGTTTCTGGGGGGTATGGAATAGTAATGGTGTTAAACGTATAGACTTAAAAATACATCCAAATGGGGGTGGGTTATAACCCCCAAAACCGCCCCTAGTTACGCCTATGATTATCCATGCTATGATTTTGCATTACTCCAATTGAGGTTGCACGTGGGTGGTCCGATAAGTACTTAGCCTCTCCGTTCGATGGCGCCACTGTCGCAAGAGAAATTTACAATTGTGTAATACATTCTTGTAGACGGCCTATGCCAAAATATCAGCCAAATCGCACTCGTAGTTGTAAATCAAAAGCGCTTAAATGATGTAAACGGCGACTCTTCTTCTTCGATTAAAATTGTCAAAAATTGGTTTAACGAGTTTCAATGTGGTGGCACGTCGGTTTTTGATAAGTCACTCCCAGGGGCCCCGAAAACGGCTACCACTAAGGATAACATGAAAAAAATCCACGATCTCGTATTGGTAGACCGCCGACTGAAGGTGCGTGAGATAGCTGAGACAGTAGTCACCTTAAAAGATGTCGTTGATCATATCATGCATGAAATTTTAGGCATAAAACAGCTGTCGACGCGATGGCTGCCGCATTTTCTAACTCCGGACAATAAACGCAACCATGAGACCATTCCAGAGCAGTGTCTGATGCTGTTTAAGTGTAATCCAAATGAGTTTCTAGGTTGTTTCATAACCGTTGGCGAAACATGGTTCCACTGGTATACACCAGAGACCATGGAATAGTCGATACAGTGGACGTCACTCCGCGAACGTGGCAAAGACTGTCCAATTGACCGGAGAGGTGATTGCTACTATTTTCTGGGATTCACAAGGTGTGATCTATATCCACTTTCTGGAAAAGGGCAAAACGATCATAAGACGATTTTACCATGCCGCATTATTGGCTCGATTCGATGCCGAATTTCAGAAAAAACAGCCCCAGTTGGGGAAGAACAAATACTCTTCCACCATGACATCGCTCCGACTCACACCTCCGTCATTTTCATAGGCAAATTGGGCTACAAACTGCTGTTCCATACCACGTATTCTCCAGATTTGAGAAGGCCTATTTTGAAGGCTAAGTACTTATCAGACTGCCCTAGTATTGAAATAAAAGTTACCGTAAATCCCTCGACGGAAACTCTATATGACGTCAGAGATGCACATAATGCAATATTGACAGCTACAGTGCTAGGGGATCCCTGGAAATCATTCGCTTGACATCTGCTGCCATCTGAATATCTAATATTTAGTTACGCGCTAGAGAACAGTTGCTACTCTGCTAAACGCAGGAAAAATGCTTTGACAATAATTGAACAAACATTAGAGATTATAAACAAGTGGAAAGGTGAAAGTGTCTTAATAATTATCACGAATATGTGAAGTTGTCAAGCAAACAATACAAAAGGATCGACTTTTCAACAACTCGATGAAGCACATTCCAACCAAGTGGTTTCTGCAGATAAGATCGGAGGGTGTAACAATCTCTAGGCAAATGTGTGCTAAGCAAGCAGAGATTTTTCACGAACACTTGAAAATAAAAGAACCTTTCAAACTAACTCCGAAAATGAGAGTCAAGATGAAAAAAAGTTGATATGTTGAACTTGCACAGAAGATTGTACTATGAGTTAGTTTAAACTTAAAAGATTTATTTTTTCTTCACCTTTTTATAGTAAGTAGATACGTATGTGTATACATATGTATAACATATAAGAAATAAATGTTCGATTTTTCCATGCTGTTCAATTATCTGTGCCACGCCCGATCCCGTGGAGCATGGATAATGTGGGTTCTGCTGAACTCTACTTTAAAAATGTAAACACATCGACCATAGTTTTAAAATAAACAAATGATACCATATAGAAACAAAAATCTAAGATTGTATAAAGAATAAATAAAGAATTATCTGCTCACTATTTAAATATTTGGAAATTTGTTAATTTTTGATCATAAATATGTTGTTACATTTATATTTGTAAATGCCAACATAGGATTAAAACAATTTGATCTCTGAATTCACTTTTTATACTGCAGTCATCTCTAAATCTGTATTATAATCACAACATATGGAAAACCTACTACTAAAATTTTAGTAATAATAATTTATTACTTATTACGATGAAGAAGGTTGATTATCAGAGCTATTATGATGCGTTCCTTCATCTTCGTCATCTTCCTCCTCTTCCATTAACTTTTTTGCCAGTTGAAGTGCATGGAACTCGTTATAGTGCTTTTTTCTTTTCAATTCAAAGTCTTTCTTTTTCTTTTTCTGATCGTCTGTTAATTCCTCTTCTGAATCATCATCAGAATCGTCTTGTTGCATCACCTTGGGGGGCTGCTCAGTTGCTATCCTTATCCTTAAATAAACAAATCAAATAGTTAATATATGTATTATAAATATCTTAACACGTAAACCCTTTCGCTCATGCATTTTTGTTTTTTAAGATAAAAATTTGAAATTAGGTTATAATATTTCTTTCGTTTTTTTAAACTTTTTGGCATGCTCAAAATAATTCCCTGTTATCCCTTTTAAGGGATATGAATTGTACAGTATATTGTACATTGTGAACAAACGGTGTATACGACCTGTACAATATAATATATTGCACATTGTGAGTAAATGGTAGTGGCTCTTGCGACTCTGGAAACCAACATATAATTAAAAATCATATATCTGCAACTAATTATTTATTTGTATGATATAACATAAAAACACTTTTGTTTTTTTTTGGAATACATACGTGTATACTTCACTTTTTATAGACAAAATTGTTTTGTCATCTATAATTAAAAAATCACCAAATCCATGCAGCCTTACTACTGCTGCTGCTCTAGTTTTTGTTTTTTCTGTGACGGAGATGAAGTCGATTCTCTTGTATCCAAAGGACATGCCCGTTTTCTGGAGGATACTGTGTCTGATTTTATTAAAACTTCAGTGACGTATGACGATGAATAAACTTCTTCCCTCTTCCTTGTCATCAATAGCAGAACAAATAACTTCCCCGTTGTCTGTATTGCTTTCCTTCAACTCATTATTCATCACTGCTAACTTCTTCCTTCCTATCCCCCCAAATATAGTTGTGTACTATACCTGTCACCCACCTCCATATACTCACACTATACAATATACTGTGCACTAATGTTTACTCAAATATAAAAAAAAAACAAACTAACTGAACGGAACGTGCACTGTAAATGTAGTAAATACAAGTGTGTCTTGTCATTAATAAAAATATATCTGACATTTACAACCAATCTGTAAACTATTAAACACCACCTTCCGTTGAGACACTGAAGTAACCATCACAACAACGTAGTTCCTTGAATTTTATTTTTTTTTACTTAAAACTAGTCAACCTTAGATGGAAGCAACGGTTTGAAATTAAAACTAATATGTGTACACTACAATGTACATTGTGAATAATGCAGATAGAAATATCGGGTCACGTGATTTCGATATCAGTAAAGTGATGTACAATATAACGTACACCGTGAACGAAAGGGTTAATTGCCAGTTAAATAAAAATTATTACCCCTCAGGCCACCTCGCGATTTTTTAAATTCACATCAATATTTAGTTGTCTTAATATATTTCCGAGAAGTTGCAGTATTATTTTACCAATAAAACATTTTTTTTATTTTTTTTTTGTTGCGGCACAGCTTAAATGCTACAGAACCTAAAGCAATATTTTTGTTGACTGTGGCCATGCAGCATGCAACTTTCCGAAAGTGCATGCTGCACTTTCCTGTTGCAACCTCTCTATTCCTGGATTTGCATGTTACTTTATACTGTTTGATCATTTGTAATCATACCTTCGACGTTTGCATTCACTGACACAACTGCATATGCAGACAGTAATTTGTGACACAACTGCATATGCAGACAGTAATTTGCCTTTGTAAGTGTCTGCATTTGCAGTTGTGTCCGTGAATGGGTTAACTAAAAATCTTGGGTTAGTGAATTTTTAAAATTTGTAGATTTAATTCCCATTAAAGATAGTCAATCACATTAAAAAGCCACAAGAAAATAGCATCTGAACATAATGCAATACTGTTTTAAGTCTAGTTTTCTAGTCTATCTTTTTTATGACTATTTAAAATAGGACTATTAAGAAATTGTTATTAAAATCCACAAGGAAAATAAACTTCCTGTAGCTAGCTGTATACCATAAATCACAAAAATACTAGATTTGTTGTAAGAGGTATATTTTAAAATACCCTAAATAACCCTTTCTTGAGCTCATCTTTATGTAGGTATCAATTTCAAAATAAACATATTTTTACTGGGAAAGATGATATCAATATGTTGTGTCTATGGTGTATTATTATCAGAGTAACTAAAATTATTTAAGGAATTCATGCTTAGTGTGCAATAGAATATCCTATAAGGTGGCTGTGTATTTTGATGACAAAACCAGTAAAGGTAAGTAAAAGATATTTTGTTTTTATGTGTTTATGTTATTGTAAGGGGGTTATGGTATATATATAAAGTTTCAACTTCAAGATAATAAACAAGATTTAAGAAATTATTGGTTTGTTTGTAGAGATCTTGTCCTGTAATATTTGAATATCAGGATAGTGAGTTGTCCCATAGTGAGTTGTCGGATAGTGAGTTGTCCTCACACATTCAATTTTCAATAGCAGGAAATTAAAAATACTAAATATTTATTGGTTTGACTTTTTATTAATTTTTCTCTATTTAAATGATTACAGGTGTGCCTCTCACCCACGATTTGGCTCTAGAGTTGTTAAATGTTGGTAACTAGTCCGAAATAGAAGATTTAGATGGCGAAAATGATGATGCTTTTGAGGTTCAAATATTTGAAAATAACACCGACGACAAGGATACTGAAGAAACTGTATTAGATGAAGAACCTGTATTGGATAAAGAACATGTTCCTTCAACGAGCTCTTCTTCAGCAAGGAGGCAATGGAAAGACATGACATTTCAGCAAAAAATTTTTGTTTTATTTTAGTTAGAATGTAATAGCATGTTAAAAAATTATAAAAATAATTTTTATTTGGCCCTAATAGTGTTTTACGTTTAATAAAAGTAAATTTTTTCATACACTTACAATCCTGCGCTTATAGAACATAAGGCGAGAGCGCACAAACGTGACATGTCATTTGTGACAGATTCAAACTATAAATTTTTTTTCTGCATTTTTTACCCCTTTTTTAGATACCGTATATCGTAGTTATTCAAAGGGAAACTTCATTTTCACTCAAAAAAAGTTCAGGTATGAAAGGGATAAGGGTCACATTGGGTCACATAAGGGTCAAATTGTTATTCCCTTAATCTTCAGGCTCATGCCACTTTTCACTTAAAGGGTACCTCTCATTAATATAGGCAAAATGACATCTCTCTCAGAATTCAATTTCTGACATTTTTTTTATGTTCTATGTAATTAAACATCAGACTCACAGCCCCCCAAAAACTCAGAACTCAGAACCCCAAATTTGACCCATCCAGAAACTCATAAACCAAGAGTTTCTTCACAATTAAAAAAAAAACATGTAAATTTATATTGGAAGGGGGACGAATTTTCATGCAAAATACATGCCCTCAAATGTAACCCCTTACTGCCCTGAATCAACCCCTAGTTTTTTTTAAATAGCAAGTGTGATTAATTATTTATATGGGAAATAAGCCACAATTAAAATGAAAAAAATAATTTTATTAACGTTTCGACGCCCAAATCGGGTGCCGTTGTCAAAATACAAAATATTACTAAAATAAACTAAAGTGTTGTTGCTAAGCAAAAAAATTCTTCTAATAATTTATTTAATCTCACTCATTTATATTGGCAATTCAGACATATATTATACATTTTAAAGTAGAAGACTTTAAAATGATATTGCCAATATTTATGAGTTGCGTTCCTGGGACGACTTACTGAAAGATAGTTCATTCGATTACATGAAATTAACCCCAACTCAAGAATATCAAATATCAATATAGACATATAGCAAGTGTGGTCGAGTGACACATCATTTAAAAGATATTTTTTCTCTCTATACTACACTTTATTTTTTTTTTTATTTGCGGAATAACTTTGAAGATAATTTTGGATATAACTAATTTATTGGTTGAACATAATTAATAAAAAAAAACATAAAATTTCATCAAATTAAATAAATTAAATGGTCAAAATAACCTACTCTGACCTCCATAAAATAATACAGTCTATTTTCAAAGCCTCTTCGTATATTTGCAAATACATACCTTGATGTTATAATATGTATATTGAGATTGGATATTTAATCAATAAATTAGTTAAATCCAAAATTATCTTCTAATTATGTAATGATGTAAAATGACGTAAATTAAAAAAATAGAGTGTCGTGTAGAGAAAAAAATTACCTTTCACATGATGTGCCACTCGACAACACTTGCTTGGGTGGGGGTAAAAGTTTCGTTGGAACACAGTGTATATGTGTTGGAAATAAACGTGGGACTGTGCAAATTTGGAAAAGCAACACCTGGTTTCATAGCTCAGCAACATTTTTCGCACTTTTAATTATGTAGATAAGGACACACCATTAAACTTGATAAAAATAATAAACTTAAAGATAAAACCCATAACTAAATTAAAATTCATGGTGACGTTTCACTTATTACTTTAATCATCGTCAGAATAATAAGTTTCTTGAGCGGATGCTTTAAAATAATTTTAAAGGAACAAACAATAATTAATGAAAACGTAAAAATGACATTGACAATCATTGGGTTAAGTCAATAATTTCAAACACGCCATGTCTTGTTGCGTGTTTAAGGGTGGCTTCAAAAGAAATATGGATAATGCCTCCTTGATGCTGAGTTCCATTGGAGAACTTGCATGACCAATGATTGAGAAGTCCTTACGACTAATAGGGTGGTCAGAATCAGTCATATGTTGGAATACCGCTGAATTTGGAATTGTTCTTGATCGTCTTCCTAAGTGAGGAGTGACCATTAAGTGTTCGCAACATCTGACATTAAAGTGACGTCGAGTCTTCCCGACGTACGTAGCTGCACAGCTACTACATTTGAATTGGTATATAATTATTATTGCTTTTAATTATATTGGCCAATTATAAAAGTCCTGGTTGCTGGATAATTGTCAAGGCCATAGCCCAAAAAAATTATAAGAAGAAAAGGTAAAATTTAGGTTGCAGATTTAGGCAGTACTGCAAGCAAAATACAATTATTTAAATTTACTTTTATATAATAATTGCTTATCATATCAATATTGTAAAGCAACCAACGAACTGTCAATATGGATGGAATGGGCAAGAAGTGAATTTAATGCGGCCAGGATGAGAGAGTGCAGTTTGGGAAGGATAGAACATAGTCGCTATCTTTCGTAAACAAAAAAATTGATAATGGCAATCAGGGTTGCCAGCGTGGGGTATTTTCCCGTAAGTTTGGAGTAATTTGAAAGCGTCTAGAATTTTTCTAAGCAGAAATAGTTGGGGGGGCGGGGACAATTATAAGAGATTTTAAGGGGTCATGGTAAATTAAATTTGCGTATATACATAGAACTGTATATTATACTCTCATATAATCGAAGACGATAGGACCTATGAATTATTTCCAGGGCCTTCTGTTGATAAGTAGTATAATTTTGGATTACTGTTGACTACTAATTTATTAAAATGCGGCAAAAATTTAAATTCAAGGGGTTTGAGCTTCAATTTGAGGGAATTTCAGTTTCTAAGTGGGGGATTTATAAAATCACATCTGGTAACTCTGGTGGTAGTTGTAGCAAATTTTCCCTGGCATGCTCTGTCTCTCTCTAGGACCTCTTACTTGTATGTTGGCCGCAATCTCGCTTCACTGTTTGAATGGGACGGGGCCATTCCATCCCTATTGACAGTTCGTTGGGAACAACATATAATTTTTTTTCTTCAATGACAGTAGAGGAAAGGCGCCAATTATGGAATACCATTTTGTTTTGGGGACATAAAAAATAACTATATAGAAATGAAAACAGTTTTTATGACAAATCAGTCAAACATTTACATATCGTAATTAAAAGAATTCTATGAAATATCTTAATTAACAAAAAAAAATAAGCAAAAACAAAATCACATTTTAGTATCCAAATATGGAATAGGTACCCATATATGGAATACAAGCATAAATCAACATATATCAATAACAAAAACAAACATAAAATATATGAGATCAAATAATTTTAAATAAAAACTTTGTGAAAAATAAAAGAATACTTAATTCACTTGCAAAAATCACAGATCCATGTATCAAACTCTGGACCAGCACAATCATAATGAGCCCACTTACACTGAACCCGCTATTCCATAATTAGGCACCAACGACTGTCCATATTTGGATTTGTACATTAGTTCAAACTAGTATCAACATGTTTTCAAGTCGTAATGTTTTAATTACAGAAGGTCATAAAATATCAAAATAAAGGTACTATGGATATACGCAATAGCATAACAAGTCTGTATTCATGCATAATAACCAATAATACTCGTTGAATATATTTACCTTTGAAATTTTCTGCGAGACGAGAAAACAAAACGTGCCTGTCAGACACGTATCGTTCGCGCATCTGACACAGAGGTGTGAATACGATAATAAAGAGAGCGACTGAAATAGAGGATGGTCTTGTAGTGCGCTTCCAACTTATATTTTCGGAGAAATCAAGGAATTCCATATTAGGGCACTATTCCATATTTGGTTACTTTCAAGTTGCAAGATTTCTCTTGAAATTTTAGATATTTTTGGTTTTTGACAGACCTGCTTTATTACATACTGTGGCAAGTAACATATAACCAATGAAATTGAAATCTTACAAATCTTAATATTACAAATTCAGTTACTTTATAACATGCTCACTAAGTCACAACTACTTCCTACCAACACTAATAAAAAACAATTAGTATCGGCAATCGGCATAGCACTCAAAGGTGACATGAGCACTGAATGGATTAAAGATGTCCATTTACTTGTGAGTTCTGCATTGAAGGCCAAAATTTCAAAGAAATAATTAGTTTTTTAGCTGTCGTTTCAAGTCACAATACCAAAAAGAGGACTGGGAAACTGGTCCGCCGATAACGGCAAACTCAATATGGTATACGGACGGCTCCAAAACCGATATAGGTACAGGGGCTGGAATATATGGCTTAAAACCAAGGACGGAAGTCCGGGTATGTCTAGGGACATATGCGACCGTATTTCAAGTCGAAGTAGCTGCTATACAAAGGTGCGCTATGGAACTAATCAGTCGAAATCTAGATAACGACTCCATCGTTATCTATTCGGATAGTCAAGTGGCTCTGAAGGCACTCAGTTCGGTACAGGTCGATTCATGGCTGGTATGGAACTGTTTGAGTGTCCTCTCTCAGGTGGGAAGTCGAAACAGATTGACACTTGCCTGGGTGCCGGGACATAAGGGTCATCGTGGCAACGAGAAGGCCGATGAATTGGCCCGAGAAGGCGCATCTACGCCACTGGTTGGTCCGGAACCCGTCTTTGGAATCGCAAATACGATAAAAAGAGCAGCTATACAAAAATGGGCGCAAGAGAAGTCTCTTGAATGGTGGAACAACTCCCCAGGACAGAGGCAGGCCAAACAGTTCATCAAAGGACATTCGGCTAAATTTACAACAGACTTACTTTCGCGCAGTCGAAGCACTGTCAGAATGATAGTGGGTCTGCTGACTGGACACTGTAGACTCAATAGACACTTGAGTCTCATAGACCTGACAGAAGAGGACACCTGTCGGTTCTGTCTGGAAGAAGAGGAAACCGCTCTACACGTTCTGTGTCATTGCAAAGGTCTCGCATGAGTGCGGTTTCTAGAACTCGGTGAGGAAAAACCGGAAGCACCAGGCTACATGAAAAGGCCACTATCAAGGCTGTTAAGTCTCATTAAGAGGACTAAGCTAGGTGAAGTGCTTTAAAAGAAAGGGGAAACACAATAGATCTACTAAGGTCGCAGTGTATCAGGCTCTATTGGCCGCCCCATTTTCTACATTCTACATTCTAGCTGTCATTTATTGACGAACTAGATAACTAATTGGAGCACACTAAGGCCCGGTTTTTCAGTGAGCGGTTAAAATTTTGGTTAGCTAACCTAGTTTAAATTTTAACCAATATCTTAACCAATATTTTAACCCTCGTAGCGTTTTTCAGTGCTTAAAATCAAGTTAAGAAAATCTCGGTTAGCTAACCACTTTTTTCTTCTGTTGGCAGCAGTAACTGTAGGTGCGCATGTGCAATTCGAGAAGTAATGATCAATTTGACAGAAAAATAAATAAAAGACAATTTCATAACCAAATTAAAAAAATTATTAATGCAATGCAATATGCAATATTAAGTTCGGAATCTTTGTTTAGTTCATAACATCTACCTCGGTTTCATAATAGAAGAGAATTAAAATTATTGGGACGATTTAGACTTTTTTTCTGATTTTGTTTGTCAAAGACCATGGTCTTGTCTTATCACTATTTGAACAGATTGACCATGAAATAAGAAGTCAGACTCTTTGGTAAATAATTAAGTATTTTGCTGTGTAGACAAATATAAAATAATCTTTTTAAAATATTACTAGGAATCATCCATTAAATCCTGTTACAGTAAGTGTAAACATAGGTACCTGTTACAGTTATATTTAAATATATTTCCTTATAATTCCTTCCTATATAATAACGATAATAATTTATAACTTCAATAATAATAATTTCCTTATAATAATAAGGAGGTATTAGTGTTGTTCTGAAGCTATTTTCTTGTGGCATTTTTATAATCAAGTATATTCAAATGGGAAATAAGCCACAATTTTATCTAAAAATGATTTTATTAACGTTTCGACGCCCAAGTCGATAATAAATTATTAGAAGAATTTTTTACTAAGCAACATTTTTGTTTATTTAGTATTATTTTGTATTTTGACAACGACACCCGACTTGGGCGTCGAAACGTTAATAAAATCATTTTTAGATAAAATTGTGGCTTATTTCCCATTTGAATATACTTGATTATAAGGAGGTATTAGAATACTTCCCGTGATGAAATAAAATAACATAACCCAACTAATCCCTTCTGTCAGGCAGGTACTCAAAAATCAAAAAAATAAACATAATGCATTCACTGCACCAATTCGCAAGCATAACCGCAAAATTCGGAGTTAAACCATCTAACGAGGATTGGTTAAAATCGTGGTTAACTTAAACGAGTTTACGCTCTAATCTAGTACTGAAAAACTGATTAAACATGAATATTTCGGCGACCAAAAAATAAATAGGTTAACCCAGCACTGAAAAACCGGCCCTTAGTTGTCATAAGGATGTAACTGCATAATCACACATAGTAAAAAGTCACATGTAAACATTTTATGGAAAAATAACTTTTAACCATTAGTCTAAGGTTTTATTAATTTTTATTAAATAGGAAAACATCCTAAAATTGTTTATTAATATATGTTAATATATACAGTGATTCATATAGCACCTTGATTTTTATGTAAATATAATTATGTATGAGTATGATATAACTGATTAATGATTCCAAATTTAACTGCATAATATATGCACAAAACGTGGTACACAAAAAGGTGTAGGTACATAAAATAGCTACATAAAATAATGCAACTAAATCTATGGAAGAATCAGAATGTTTTAAACAAAGAAAAATCATGGGTCAAGTGTAAATAATTTAAAATATTATTTTATCTATGCTGAGATATTGTTGCCAACAGAAAATTATATGATTTAATAATATAAATAAGTACCTTTCAGCTAATTCACTGGCATCTAGTTCTTCTATATTATCCTGTTCCATATAATTGAAGGGTGTTTTGGGCTCTTGAATTTTCATGTGCCCATAATCCTTGTCTGCAGGGTGGAGCGTAGCTATTATATTCATTTCATCCCATTTCGTTTCCTTTTGTTTTCTAAAACAATTTCGATATTTAAATATAGAATTATAAATGTGCAATTTTTTAATTTAACATAATTGAGGTCCTTATCTTAAATTTAAAGTTACAGCTAAAATAATTAGGCTTACTTTGCATTAAACTGCGGATCTTGTTTGTCGAAACTACTAGAATTTTTTAAAATCCCTTTCCTGGGTCGTCTTTTTAGATTTTCTGCCATTCTAACAACAAAATTAAAAAGGGTGTCAGGGGAGACTGGGGAGAGTCTCAAACTCAGCCATCAAACCCAATGTCAAATGCGATACGTCAACGTCAAAGTCAGTTTTAAATTGTCCGTCACTTACATGTCCGCACAGCGCCAAGGATTATAACTGAATCGATTATAACTTCAATCATAATCGTTTCGTAAAAAGTCATGTTAAGGGGATGGGTACAAACTTCCGGTTCAATGCCATTTAAATGGGATTCATTTTTTCGAATCCTGAGAAAACTAATAAGTATTTTTGAAAAAGGACCCCGCAGGAACCTTATGGGAAATGGCTCTCTGTCAAATGCTCTGAAACTTTGGGTTCTGGTAGTCCTTGATAAAGAACAAAAGACTCAATGGGTGCGTAGCTCCAAAAATTCATGTTTTTAAGATATAAGCTTCTGAAATTATAGATACAGTGAGGACGTTTGAGTTGGAATAAATTCATTTTCTCGAGAATGGGAGACTCTGGAGATAAAATTACGAATCGTCGATTTTTATTTTTAAATTATGATTTTTGGTCATATGTATATATCATGCCAGTGACGTAATCCATCTGGGTGTGATGACGCAATGGATAATTTTTTAAATAAGAATAGGGGTCGTGTGATAGCTCATTTGAAAGGCTATTCAATTCTCTATTCACTAATATAAACATTAACATAATTATTTATACAGAGTGTAAAAAATTTTTTTAATTAAATTAATTGAGACAAAAAGAAGAATGTATATAATCTATTTAATTTGAAATACATTTTACTGTTTTCTGAAAACGGGAAAAAATGTTTATTTGACAAATAAATATTGTTTTTCGCTTAACTTTAATATTAAAGCTGCCACCCACCTGCCTCTTAGCAGTTTGAACATTTAATTTAAGCGTAAAGCAATGATTATTTTTCAAATTAACATTTTTTCTGTTTTATGACAGAAGTAAAATGTATTTCGAATTAAATAAATTATATACATTCTTCTTTTTGTCTCAATTAATTTATTTTTGGGTACTCTGTATAAATAATTATGTTAAGGTTAAAAATAAAAATCGACCTGATTCGTAATTTATCTTCTGAGTCTCCCATTTTCGAGAAAATGAGTTTATTCCAACTTAAACGTCCTCACTGTACCTATAATTTAAGGGGCTTATATCTTAAAACCATGAATTTTTGGAGCTACGCGCCCATTGAGTCTTTTGTTCTACACATCAAGGACTACCAGAACCCAAAGTTTCAGAGCATTTGACAGAGAGCCATTTCCCATAAGGTTTCTGCGGGGTCCTTTAAGCGCAGAATAAAAGATTACGTTATTACCGAGGGCCGAAAGTCCCTGAAAAGGAAACCTATAGAAAGAATGAAGAACTATCTGATAGTGGCGACGAAGAATCTAAGAAGAAAAAATATAAAGAAGATAAATTATATTTTGAAAAGAGTAACCTGACGAGACGAACACCGAATAAAAGCAACGACACAAATGAAGAGATGATAAAAATGATGCGGGAAGTTATGTGGAAAAATGATGAAATGATGGCAGAAATAAGAACCATACGGAAAGACCAAAAAGAAACGATGGAATATATTAAGGAGCTGAAAGAAAAAAACGAAAAATTGGAAGAAGGTTTAAAAATGGCAAACAATAGAATAGAACAATTGGAAAAAGATAGACGGAGAAATAATATAGTATTAAAAGGCCTAACACTAGATGCTACCGACGGAAAGCCTGTAAAGGAGTCAGTAGAACACTTCATAGGAAGAAATCTGAAATTAGAGGTCAGACTGAGAGGAGCGGTGAAGATCGGCGACCAAATCTTTGTAGCAGAAATGGAAAACCTAACGGATAAGATGAGTGTACTAAAAAACAAAGGAAAACTGAAAAATCTACAGGGACAAAAGGTGTATATAGAATCAGATTTAACAAGAAAGGAAAGGGAAATACAAGCAAAAATTAGGAAAATGGCAAAAGAAGAAAAAGACAAAGGTAATACTACGAAGATAGGATATATGAAACTGGAGATTAATGGAAAGGAGTGGAAATGGGACCATAATAAAGAGAAACTTATACTAACTCACAGAAATATCGGGGAAGGGACTTCAAAAAACTAAAAGAAAATAATGAGACCGGACCCACAACAATGACAACCAAGGCAATGAATGGGAAAAGCGATAGGGAAAAAGATGATGCAAAGGTAAACAAGGATGAAAATAGGAAAAAGGGGAAAGCTAGATTGCAGAAAAAAGGAGAGATAAAAATGGGAACATGGAATGTGAGAAGCATCAATGGAAAAGAGGAAGAACTGGTAGAAGATATGATAAGACAAAAAATAGAAATACTAGGAATAACAGAAACGAAGATGAAAGGAAAAGGTCTTAAGAAAATACACAAAGGATATTGGTTACTTTGGGTAGGAGCGGATACAAAAGAGAGAGCAAAAGAAGGAGTCGGGATAATAATTGCACCGAATAGACTACAACACGTTATAGAAGAAACATATGTTAACCAGAGAATATTATCGGTGAAAATTAAACTGATGGACGAAGAAATATGGACAATAATAACAGCCTACGGAGTAAATGAAGATGCAAGAAAGGAAGAGAAAGATAAATTTTTCGAGGAGCTCCAAATGCAAATTGATAATGGGGAAGAAAACATAATTGTAATGGGAGATCTAAACGGTAGAGTCGGAAACAACAACAGCGGAATAGAGGAGTGCATGGGAAAAGAAGGAGAAGAAATGCTAAACAGAAATGGTGAAAGAATAATAGAAATATGTATGGAGAATAAACTAGTTATAACAAATACAAAATTTAAACATAAAGAAGTACACAAATACACGAGAGTACAAGACAGCAGAAACGAAAAATCAATCATAGATTACTTTTTGGTAAGCAGCAACAAATGGAAAAGAGTACAGGATACGAAAGTGAAAAGAGGCTCGGAGATTGGCAGTGACCACCATCTAGTAATAATGAGAATGAGAACAACAGAGGAAAAAGAAGAAAAGAGAAGAAAGGTAGTAAATGAAAAAATAAAAAGTTACAAATTAAAAGAGGAAATATATAAGAAGAAATTCCAAGAAAACTTAGATAATACTTTGAAAGGTAGGGCAAAAAATACAAATATAGAAAAAAAATGGGAATATCTAAAAACCAGCATAATCAAAGCAGCTGAGGAAACTTGCGGGAAAGCAAAAATAGCAAACACTAACATGAGGAGAACAGAACGGTGGACGGAAGAAATACGAGAGAAAATAAAGAACAAAAAAGACAAATGGAAAAGATACCTAAGCACAAAACACCCGGAAGATTACGAAGCATATAAAGAAAAAAGGAAAGAGGTTAAAATAGCGGTGAAAGCAGGAAAGGAAAGGTCATGGGAGATATTTGGACAAAAAATGACAAAAAATTATAGGGAAAACCAAAAACTCTTCTACGGCGCATTAAAACAACTCAGACAAAAGAAAGAGCACACGATGCCGAATATAAAAGACAAGAATGGAAACGTACTAACAGAAGAAAAACAAATAATGGAAAGATGGAGAGAACATTTCAAAGAGCTAACTCATGTAGACAAGGACAACATAGGGGAGATACAAGAAAGGAATGAAGAACAACAAGTGGAATCCATAACAAGAGAGGAATTAGAGAAAGCAATAGAAAGAGTAAAACTGGGCAAAGCACCAGGCAAGGATCATATCACCCCGGAAATGATAAAATTCATGGGGACAGAGGGAATGGATAGCATGAAAGAACTAATGAATGATATCATAAATAGAGCAGAATTACCAAAGGACTGGAAGAAAGACATTATATTACCAATACACAAAAAGGGAGACAAGAGAAACTGTAATAATTACCGAGGTATCACCATATCAAGTATCCCTGGGAAGGTATTAGCAAGAATACTAGAGACAAGAATAAAAACACAAATAGAAACAACTATGGAAGACACACAGTGTGGATTCAGGAAGGACAGAAGCACGCAAGACCTAATATTCACATTAAGACAAGTAAGTGAGAAGGTAATCAAGAAAAATAGAGAGATACATATGTGCTTCATTGACCTGGAAAAGGCGTTTGACAGAATCCGAAGAAAGGACGTTTGGAAGACACTAACAGAAAGGGGAGTCGACAGACACATAATAGAAGTAATAAAGGATATGTACAAAAATAATACAAATACAGTAAGAACCAATAACGAGGAATCCAGAGAATTTTCTACAAGTCAAGGCGTCAAACAGGGATGCGTGCTGAGTCCACTGCTATTCTCAGTGGTACTGGATGAAGCGATAAAGAAAGCCAAGAGAAGAATGAGAAAACTAACATTAGGATACTGGCAAATGAAACAGACTCAACTATCGGAGCTACTATTTGCAGACGACATGGTATTGATAGCAGAAAACAGAGAAGACTTACAGAACAATCTTGAAATCCTAGAAGAAGAACTATCAAACATAAATATGAAAATTAATACAGAGAAAACAAAAACAATGATAATTTCAAATACGAGGAAGACACACGCAATAGAATTAGACGGGAAACAACTAGAGCAAGTGGAATATTTTAAATACCTAGGAGTAATAATCGAATCAAATGGTAAACAAGACATGGAAATAAACGAGAGAATGGGACGAACAGGAAGCTTATTTAACACTATGAAAACAACATTTTTTGGGAAAAAAGGGATACCGGAAAAAGTAAAAACGGCAGTCGTTAAATCAGTAGTTAGACCAACAATCATGTATAGCAGCGAGACATGGACATTGACGGGGAGACAAAAATCCAGAGTCAATGCTATGGAAATGAGGTTCCTGAGGAAAATAGCAAACAGAAAAAGGACAGACAAAATACGAAACGAAACAATTAGACAAAACCTAAAACTAGAACCAATCAATGAAAAAATAGTAGAAGGACAACTTAGATGGTTCGGGCACGTGTGTAGAATGTCGAACGAGAGGCTAACAAAACGAGTGTTCGAAACGAGAGTGCAGGGGAAAAACAAAAGAGGGAGACCAAGAGTTATGTGGGTAGATGAAATCAGGAAAGAAGTCGAGAAGAAGGGATTGACATTGGAAAGTGCAAGAAACCTAGCGCAAGATCGGAAAGCATGGAGACTACAATGCCAAACTCAACTCCACCAGCCTTACACCTAAAGGTAGAAAGGCTTAGGACTAAGTGAAGTGAAGTGACAGAGAGCCATTTCCCATAAGGTTTCTGCGGGGTCCTTTAAGCGCAGAATAAAAGATTACGTTATTACCGAGGGCCGAAAGTCCCTGAAAACTTATATAATCTTTATTTTAATAATTTACAAGGTTGAAAAACTAAGAGACAATTTAGTGTGATTTTTAATTTCAAATATCTCATTCAAAATAAGCTTTTTATTCATTCTTAAGGGACTTTCGGCACTCGGTACTAAAGTAATCTTTCATTCTGCGTTAAAATTTTTCAAAAATACTTTTAGTTTTCTCAGGATTCGAAAAAAATGTTTACATTTAAAATGCATTGAAAATTTTGACAGGCGTCAAAATTTTGCATTTTGTTCTTTTCCCCTTATAGGCGAGCGGCACACCCCTAATTTGAGGCTTAGAAATCGAAAAAGCGACCATGATAGGTGAATTGGCCATTCTTTATGTTTTCGACGTCGCTGAATCTGAATATGAAGTTTATTTTTATCTAGAATTGGTGGAACACGTTCACAAATCAAATTTTATGCAAAAATTCGAAAAATCAATTTTGATGATTTTTCATATTTACCTCGGTGTATCTTTGGTTGCTGTACATATTTCCTTCTGAAAATTTTACTGGGTCATTCTTGAAGAATTTAGATAAGAATGAGATTTGTCCGAGATGTTTAAACGGATTAAAAGAGAAGTTGTTAATTTTTAAACATTTTGTTGTCAGATATCGTTAGTTTCATGTTTACTTAAAAAGTTGGGTGACAAAACTTTTAGTTTATAATTTTAACCAACACAGTATTAAAGCATAAGTCATGAAGAAGTTTTCTGAAAAATTTCAAGTCAAAATATGCAACAGGAAAAAAGTTATGTGACTTTATAGACGAGTGGCACTCCCCCAATAAAACGCTTATTTCTCGAGATATTGACCAATTGACCACCGCGTGGTGAATGGCTAATTTTGGTCTTACTTTATGTTTTTGATGGTGCTGAAAACGAAAATGAGGTTTATTTTGAATTTTAGATAGGGGAATAAGTATTGTCAAAATCGCAATTTTACCCTAAAAATAAAAAAAAAATAAATCACGTTTTTCGTAAAATTAAAAGTTGCATATTTTTTTTTATAAAATATTTTGTTCTTTGTACTCTATGTTTTAACATAAACTTGATTAAAAAGCTAAATTTTAAATTTTGTCACTCAACTTTTGCAATTCAGGAATCTGCACCTTTTACTTTAAACAATTCATAACTTTTATTATAATAAGACAGAAAGATTAAAACAGGTCCCATTGTCTTCAGAAAGGTGAGAGATATGGACCATAAAACGCAAAAAAACGTGATTTCATTTTTTTTATTTTTAGGGTAAAATTGCGATTTTGACAAGGCTGCCCCACGTAAAATTCAAAATAAACCTAATTTTCGTTTTCATCGCCATCAAAAACATAAAATATAACCAAAATTAGCCATTCACCACTCCGTGGTCAATATCTCGAGAAATAAGCGTTTTTTGGGGTGTGTCGCTCGTCTATGAAGGCCATAACTTTTTTTCTATTTTATATTTTGACTTAAAATTTTTCAGAAAACTTCTTCATGAATTATATTTTATTGCCATGTTCGTCAAAATTATAACCTAAAAAATTTGTCACTCAACTTTGTTAAGTAAATATGAACACGGGCGCCCATATAAAAATTTTCAGGGGGGGGGGCAGACGTGAAGATGTTGCACATTATATTTTGTATATTTTGGATATACAAATTCTAAAATGGACGCCAAGGGAAAGAAGGAAGAGAGGAAGACCGAAACAATCCTGGATAGGCGGCATTCAGAAGGCAATGTCGGAAAGAAATCTTCACCCTGGCGAATGGAACGACCGACGAAGCTAGAAGCTGGAAACCCGGAAGGCGAAGAACGCTATAAATAACCGGGATAATTAAAAAATATTTTGGATAACCATATATAGTTAACAGCACCCGAAAAGCAAGGGGGGCACACCCCCCTGCCCATGGGTATTGGCGATCATAAACATGAAACCAACGAAATCTGATGACAAAATGTTTAAAAATTAACAACTCCTCTTTTAATTTGTTTAAACATTTTTCACAATCGCATTTATATCTAAATACTTCAAAGATGACACAGTAAACTTTTCAAAAGGAAATATTCATGGCGACTAGTGCGGCAGATTCGTGCAAATATTATAAGAATTGTGCATTTAATTACAGAAGCATATAATTTAGACTACATATACTACACATATAAAGGTTCAAAATTAGATATGAGGTCATCTCAGATTTTGCCTTTTACAAAAATGGCGGGCATTCAAAATCGCGACTATACATATATAAGAACGATAACTTTTAAACAAAAAGTCCGATTTCAACCAAATTTGGTATATAGGTTCTTATTTTATGTATAAGATCGAGCTCTTGAACCGGAAGAATCGGTTTACCAGAAGTTGTGTTTTTCTTGATTTTTTATGTAAAAATATGTTGTTCTTCTTCTTCTTCTTTTATATAGGCAGTACTGCCTGTTTTTCTTCAACGGTGCCTTTCATTCTGCCCCTAAGTTGTCATTCCATCTTTTCCTTGGGCGTCCTATACTTCTCCTGCCTAACGGTGACTTGTCCCTGGCTATTCTTACTATCCTTGATTCAGACATCCTGCTTATGTGCTCATTCCACACTTCTTTTCTGTTCTTTACCCAGGTATTTATATTGTCTACCCCACATATGCGTCTGATTTCCTCACTTCTTACCCTATCCTGTAGTCCTTTTCCAGCAATCCTTCTTAAGATCTTCATTTCGTTGGTTTCCAGATGTCTTCGTGTTTTGCTTGTATCTGGTCTTGTTTCGGCCGTGTAAGTCATAACTGGTCTAATAACTGACTTATACAGGGTGTCCCGAAAAGATTGGTCATAAATTATACCACACATTCTGGGGTCAAAAATAGGTTGAACCTAACTTACCTTAATACAAATGTGCTCATAAAAAAAGTTACAGCCCTTTGAAGTTACAAAATGAAAATCGATTTTTTTCAATATATCGAAAACTATTAGAGATTTTTTATTGAAAATGGACATGGGGCATTCTTCTGGCATGGCAGGAATATCTTAAAGCAAAATTATAGTGAAATTTATCCACCCCATAAAAATTTTATGGGGGTTTTGTTTCCTTAAACCCCCCCCCCAAACTTTTGTGTACGTTCCAATTAATTCATTATTGTGATACCATTAGTTCAACACAACGTTTCTAAAACTTTTTTGCGTCTTGGTATTTTATAAATAAGCCAGATTTTATCGCGATGCGGCTTCTTTTTTAATATGTTTACATAAAAATTTTATGGGGGTTTTGTTCCTTTAAACCCCCCAAATGTTTGTGTACGTTCCAATTAAACTCTTATTGTGGTACCATTAGGTAAACACAGTGTTTTTAAAACTTTTTTGCCTCATAGTCTTTTTTTGATAAGTCACCTTGTATCGAGATGTTTCTTCTTTTTCAAAATATACCTAATAATGTAAATTATAAATAAATTTTCAGATTATTAAAAGCTCTCAATCGTACTTAACCATATACAAATATGTGGTGGATTCGACAAATATTCAAAATATCTCGATAAACACTGGCTTATCGAAAAAGTACTAAGAGGCAAAAAGTTTTAAAAATATTGTGTTTACCTAATAGTGGAACAATAATAATTTAATTGGAACGTACACAAAAGTTTGGGGGGTTTAAGGGAACAAAACCCCCATAAAGTTTTTATGGGGTGCACAAATTTCACTTTAATTTTTTGAAGATATTGTGCTTTAGGCGCGATTCGATTGAGGGTAAAATTGTACATAAATCTGCGGGCCTGCGCAGACAGTATGTACACAGACAGCATGTAGTTCATTGCTAATCTTTCAAGATAGGTATGTATGTATCTGTAACCGTGCAAATAAGTCATTAAAAGAATATATTAGTGTTTTTAGGAAATGTATTATTTATTATAATTCTTGTGTTTTGGATTTGTGTTTCTCTGTAGTAAAATAATAAAATATTATGTAAGCATAACATTTTTACACTGTATGTCGCCGTGTTGTTTAATTATATCCGAAACTTACATGTCAATTACAAGGACCTCGCTGGAGTAGTTGGTAATGCGTTAGATCTGAGATTGGAATGACGCGGGTTCAAATCCTGGGCGATTCATATATTTTTTTAATTTTTGGTTGTTTTAATAAAATTTTTTAAAAGTGGTAGATAAGAAAGCTAGTTTGATTTTTAAATAAAATACAAATAACCTGTTAAGTATATTTACTTCGTTTAAATTACCTATTATTTAATAGAAGAATATCTTCTTACGTGCGTACAAAGTACACACACACATTCTTTTTTTTAAGATGTTGCTACTATAACAATGCCACTATGCCACATGTCCAATTTCAATAAAAAATCTCTAGGAGTTTTCGATATACGAAAAAAAAATCGATTTTCAGTTTGTAACTTCAAAGGGCTGTAACTTTTTTGTGTGCACTATTGTATATAGGTAAGTGAGATTCAATCAACCTATTTTTGACCCCAGAATCTGTGGTAGAATTTATGACCAATCTTTTCGGGACACCCTGTATATTCGGGCCTTTGTTTCCAATCTTAGGTGTTTGTTTTTCAAAATTGTGTCGTTTAGGCATCCGGCCGTTCTACTGGCTTTAATTATTTGGTCTTTTACCTCTTCTTCGATATTGTTGTCGGCTGATAGATTAATTCCCAGATATTTGAAAGTCATTACTTGTTGTATAATTTGATTGTCTAACTCCAATTTGCATCTTATTAGTTCTTTGGCAATTACTAAGCTTTTTGTTTTTTGGGCTGATATTTTCATATTCATTTCTTTTGCGTTAATGTTGAACTCGTGCAATAATCCTTGTAGGTCGTCTTCGCACTCTGCTACTAACACGGTGTCATCAGCGTAACTGAGTATTTTTATCTCTCTATTGCCCATTTTGTACCCTCTTTTTTTCTTCACTTGTTTTATTATTGCATCCAAGATTATGTTAAACAGTAGAGGGCTTAGTGAATCTCCTTGCCTGATTCCTGTGTTTGTATTGTTTGTATGTGTATCTGTTTGTACACATATTCCCTAAAAAATACTTGTACACTCTTTTCAATGGCGGTATTACCTATTTGAAAAATTAATATACACAGGGTGAAAGAATTAAAAAAAAAAACAAAATATTTTTACATAAACACCAAGAAAAACACAACTTTTGGTAAACCGATTCTTCCAATTCAAGACCTCAATCTTATACATCAAAAAAGAAACCTATATACCAAATTTTGTTGAAATCTGACTTCTCGTTCAAAAGTTATCGTGCTATTAGTCACATATGTATAGTCGCCATTTTGAATGCCCGCCATTTTTGTAAAAGGCAAAATCTGAGATGGCCTCATATCTAAATTTGAACCTCTATATGTGCAGTATATGTGGTCCACATTACATACTTCTATCATTAAATGCACAATTGTTTCACATATCGGCTGCACTAGACCAAACCAAAGATACAGTGAGGTAAAGTTGAAAAATCATCAAAATTTATTTTTCCAATTTTTGCATAAAATTTAATCTTTGAACATGTTCCACCAATTCTAGAAAAAAATAAACTTCATATTCGGATTCACCGACCACGAAAACAAAGAATGAATACGGCAAAAATTACAAAATTTTCTGTCTTTACACGGCAAATATTACGTGTTAAAATTCTCACTGGTATGGATATGTAATCATTACTACTTGACAATGTCATCATTAACTTACTTGTTCTTGGAGAACTGTTACTTGTATAATTGCAAATTATTAATTCAGTTAATAAATATGATAATTTTTTCACTAACTATGTATTCAGTGATTGTAATAATTTTTACACTGTACAACAAAAACTATTACTCAATCGAGAAAAGCGGATAAGTGTTAAGTGATTTTTTAATAATATATTGTTACTATGGAACGCTTACAATTTTGAACATCTTTAACAACAAAATACTTTGATCACAGAATATATCCTGGTGTATTCTCTGCTTGGATCTTTCATAAATAATAAACAATTATCGAATACACTATCAATATATAATATGTACACCATATTCTATTCGACTCAGTGCGTTGTATGACAAAGATAGCGAATGTTCGATTTGGAAAATATCACCATGGACATGGTGTTAATTTTTTTCAGATCCTGAAAAAAGTAATAAATATTTTGAAAAAATTTAAACGCAGAATTAAAGACTAAATTAATATCGAGGGCCGAAAGTCCCTTAGAATAAATAAAAAGTATTTGTAATTAAAAATCACACTACATTTTCTCTTAGTTTTTCACCCCTGTAACTTATTAAAATAAACATTACAGAAGTTTTCAGGGACTTTCGGCCCTCGGTAAGAACGTAATCTTTCATTCTTTGTTTAAATTTTTGAAAAATACTTATTAGTTTTCTCAGGATTTAAAAAAAATGAATCCCATTTAAATAACATTAGAGCCGAAACTACGTACCTACCCATCCCCTTAATAGATTGGAATCTTTCCCATTTGAAATTTTTACAATTATTTGTAAAAACAACTTATTATTTACATGAAATATATTGATTAATACTGACAAATAACATTTATAAAAAAATCATTCATTTATTTTAGAGAAAAACTTTTAAATAGAAAGTTGTAGTAAATTTAAAAAGCCACATTACTTCTACAATAAATAATGCAATTGCAAAAAACGACCATTTTGGACCTTTTGCTAGCTGTTTTGCAACAACAAATTAACGAAATTAAACTTGCCATTGCCATAGCTCAAATTGTGGATTTTTTAATTTACTACAACTTTATATTTAAAAGTTTTTCTCTAAAATGGATGCATGAATATTTTTATAAAAATGTTAGTTGTCCGTATTAATCAATATTTCATGTAAATAATAAGTTGTTTTTATAAATTGTAAAAATTTCAATCTATTAACATTAACATGACTTTTTACGAAGTTTTATAATATATAGGTAATTAAGTAAAGATCTGCGAGGATTATGACTGAAGGAGTTAATGTATCGCTTATAGTATATAAAATTATTAAAATTTTAATGTATTTTATGTGAAATTATATGTTTTAAGTACATATCCATAATCTTGTAATAATCCATTCGTACCGCGTATGCGTAGAGAGCTATTAGGATCTGCAATCGGCTTGTGCTTGTAGTCGGTTCGGTTATATTCCTTGGCGCTGTACGGACATGTAAGTGTCAAACGTCATTCTTGGTATCCGCTCTAAAGGCTATCTTAATTTTATTGCATTGAAGCACATAACCGATAAGAACGTAAAGAAAAGTATGTGGATTATACGGCACTTTTTGGTATGGTTTGCTGAAATCGTAAACTCTACTTTACACTTTTATTTTTTTGCTTGTGTATCTATTGAGGAATATTTTTTTTAAATTGAGTTTTAAATTAATAAATAAATGAATCAATAAAATGGATAGAATCTTCAGAATCCATATTCTTAATTATTACAGAAATAAAAGAAACTTGTGTGTAAAATGACAATATAATTTAAATGTTTATACTTTTGGTTTTCATTTTTTAGGAACAATTTTAGAATATGTATGTAAGCAAATGGGCCACATGGACCAAAATTAAGCTTACGAATAAATATTTTCTGGAAATATATTATTAAAAGTTAAATGGCCTTTCGGGCATTCTCGCATTGAGGAATTTAGAAAAAGAGCAATATGTGCCGTTGTACTGCGCATGCGTGTATTTATTAATAGTTCATTTCAGTATCAAATTTCTGTGAAGCAAATTTTCAGTCTCATCTTTAGCGAGGAGGGGTGTAGTTGTTGTTAGTGAAAGTGCGATTTTAGTGGAAAAGAAGAATTCACAACACAGGGTGAGTGAAATATATTGTTATTTATAGACTTATTGTACTTCTGCAGGTTCTCGTTTTATCGGTGCACGAATTCTAAAAGAACCTTGGAAGTCTCTGTCGGTTTCAGTTCAATGGTCTTTTGTTTCTCGGAGTCAAGGGTGGAATAGTGCGGCGGGCTAAGCAACTCATTACACAGGTGTCATCAAAATATTCACTTTTAATAATAGAAGGGGTTTTTGATACCCATAGACCTTTTATTGGCATAGAAGTGTATTATAATAATTATTGTACCTTAATATACGTGTAGGGCTGCGTGTTTGATTTGATTTGGTGCAGAAAGTGCATTGGCAGGAATACCAGGTCTGTACTAAAATTTGCTAAATAGAAATATGTAGGTTTTTTTAGTTTTAAGCTTAGTACACAAGCTTGAATTAAAAGAACTGGTTTAGTTTTTTGTTTATTTATTCACACCGGTGTATCAAAATATTCATAACTTTTTTAGATAAACTTTATACTTTATATCTTGTAACAAATGTTTTGTCTTGTAATTAGGCGAAAAACAAAACTGAACAGTGTTCAAATTTCAGGTTTAATAAACCAATCGCTGCTAATATGAAGTATAAGACAGTCAGTATCAGCTTCAGTTCTTACTGTCCCTCCTTCCAAAATTTTGAATCTATTACGGCCTTAATGCCTTGTAAGTGGATCAAATGTCAATCTAGTTATCACTATAGTCGGTTCGCTAAACTCAGACACAACTGGCTAGTGATTTTAGTAGGTAATTTTTTTTGTTTTTGGCCAATTTTGTCAAAATTTGCAAAATTACTAACTATTTAGTATTTTTTTTACCAATTTTACCAAATTGGCAAAATTACTTACTAAAATCACTAGGCAGTTGTGTCTGAATTTAGCGAACCGATTTTAACAAGTTTTTTGTTGCAACTGTGTAAGTTTGCAAATCTAAGATACCGGTCAGTAGTAAAATCGTAATATGGTCAGTGATAGAAGCGTATTTTTTCACAAGGAAAAAGTTTTCCTGTAGTTGGCGGTATGCTGTATACCATGTGATACAAAAAACAATAAATCTTGTATAAAAGGTATACCTTTTATATAAGATTTATTGTTTTTTTTTTCGTATTTTTTTGTTTATATCCAGTTTTTGATATAAATTGGATCTTAGTACCTAGGTCCCTTGCTTTTTTCTCCAATCTCTGAATCTCTCACGCCAGTTTCTGACAGGTCTTGGTTTACTGCTTTCAACCATTTCTTCTTTCGACTTCCTCTACTTTTCCCCGTTACTCTCTTATTCAGTATTGTTTTAACATTTCGATTATTTTTGTTCGTATTTTTGCCGTAATTATTGGTTTTCCGTACATCCGCATTATTTCTTTATTTGTTCGTCTTCTCCAAATATTCTCTGCCGTCTGGATTGCTCCGAAGATTTTTCTGAGCACCTTTTTTCCCTCATTTCTATTTTCTTTTCTTGCTGGTTCATAATCCATGTTTCGCTGGCATACATCACTTTGGGTCTGATTTCTGACTCGTAAACCCGCAAGTTAACGGTTCTTAACAAATTTGTGAATTTAGTGACCCTATCGCTCTGCTCCTCTTCATTAATCTTTTGTCTATCTCTTTTCACTTTTTTCCCGTATTCGTTATGGTTAAGCACTCCTAAGTATTCAGATTCTGACACCTTTTCAAAACTATAAACAGCCTCTGCTCCTTTTATTTTGATATATTTGTCATTATTCGATATGTTTTCTTTCATTTCCATAAATTGAGTTTTTGTTTGGTTTATTGCTAGTCCGCATCTTTTCGCTTATTCTTAAAATGTTTGGAAAACTTCTAGATGTTTTTTTGTTCTCGCTAATACCACATCATCCGCGTGCTCTACGCACTGTTCCATGCTATTTAATAGCCCTGTTTGTGCTCATATTTGACCTTCTTACGATTTTTTCTAACACCAGGTTGAATCAATTCGTTGACAGCATACCTATCCCCTTTTTTAAACCTCTATTTACTTTGAACGGCCTTTAAAAGGTTTCTTCCATTATTACCCTATTTACCGTATTTCTAAGTGTCATTCTCAGTAGCCTTAAATATAAGCTTTTCTGGCATTTCTAATATTCTCATGGCCTCATATAGCATTCTTCGATATATATGGAGTCGTATGCCGGTTTAAAATCGATAAATAATATATTATTATGTACCTAATCCTAACTTTTGTTCGTAGCTATTATTTTGTATTAATCTAAAACCTCCCTGGTATTCTCCGATCACTTTGTTATCATATTTCATTATTCTTTTCGTAATAATTTTTGCAAGTATTTTATAAACCACTTCTACTAATAGTGCTTGCTATATCTCTATAGTTTTTGCTTTCAGTGTCTAATTTACAATACTAATTATTCATAATAGAAAAAAAACTGCATTTCATGAATATGTTAGCAGTCTGGTTCACTGTTATTGCACTCTAGATTTTGCATTTATGAATTGTTTTTCATTGAGTATGGTCAGTACCTAAACGGACGCGGAATCTGATACGTAACTTCATTTATCTCGACATCCTTTAAATCGTCTTATAAAAGTTAACTACCTTAAGTGTTAACTACCTGGACCTGACGGCTTCACGTGTCCTCCGAAGCACGGTGAAGCTTGAATTAAAAGAACTGGTTTAGTTTTGTGGTTATTCACACCTTAAAAATTTTTTAGATAAACTTATCTTGTAAAAAATGTTTTGTCTTGTAATTTGGCGAAAATTAAGAGAGTTGTGTTCAAATTTCAGATTTAACAAAACAATCGCTTCTTAGTATAAGACAGACAGTAGTATCAGTTCTTACTGTCCCTGCTTCCAAAATTTTGAATATAATATGTTAAAGCCTTAATGCCTTGTAAATGGATCAGACGTAAATCTTTAGTTATCAAGCAACTTTTGTCTTGCAACTGTCTGCTTGCAACAGTTATCGCATTTTAGATTTTGCAAATATGAATTGGTTTTTATTGAGTATGGTCAGTAAATGGATGCAAAACCTGAATCTGTGGCATCTGCCAGAAATCGCAGTTTTTACTTATTCTTCTTCTTCATTGTATATATTAGGAATGTTCTTGTCCTTGTCCGACCTTACGGCTGAGATCATATTAAAATCTTAGTGTATCTTCCTGTGTAATGGTGTTAGTGTAAACGAGTACTTACATAGCCGGGACTGACGGCTTTACATGTCCTCCGATGCACGGTGGCAGCTCAGTTTTATTAGAAATTGAAACATTGCCTGTGTCTGCCTGGATTGAACTCGAGCAGTCCAGCTTGGTAAGCCAGTACCCAACCAATGAGCTATGGCTGCCACTTGATGTCAATTAGTCTTAAATGTGTTGTTGTTCGGTCTAGTCTCTCACTATCCATTCATGTAACATGTTGGTCACAGATCACCTACCTCCTCTAGATGTTCCACGGTAGGTAACGCTTTGGTTAAATATGAAAAACAGCGCTCCATGCCGCTTGTATCGGAACTAATACAAGCGGGAATTTCAAAATGTAATTTTGGTGGGAAGAAAATGTTAGGTTAAAATATTTGTATAGTTGAAAAAAAAATAATTTGGTTTTAAAATATGCAAATTATTTTTAATTTCAAATATACAAAATACCATTTGGGAAAAAATAAGACATGACAACGTATTTTTATTTATTTATTTAATACCAGCAAAACCACTTTGTATATACTTTTTTACAAATCGTATCTTTACAAATGAAATTATTAATAGTTATCTTCCAAATTGAGTTCCAAATACTTCTACAAAAGGGTATCTCAAATGATTGAAACATGTGTGCATCTCCACTTGTTGAAGGACTTTCAACTAAAACTGAAAATTATTATAATTGATTTGATAATAACCATGATTCATTTCACGTAAAATAATTTTTATTAATTATATATTTTCAGTAGGGGTTACTTACTTGATGTTACATTCATTTTCATTTGCTTCCCTACACCACTGTGTTACTTGTTCTCTAATAACAAATACTACTTGTTGAACTCACCATGCAAATGTAAGCTAGGAATTGGTTCTTCCTAGGGATCTTCAAATCACATTCGTTTTGTTTCAAAAACTATATTTGAATCCATTTTATCTAAATCAGGATTTTTATTATTGCTAACAATTAGTTAAACATTTACTGACATAAAGATAAAGGCATTGGCATACTGACAGACAATGATGACAATTGACAAATTATAATGATACTCAGACTCAGTGATATAGAAGAAATCTTCACTCCAGGTGCATGGCGACATCTTAAAAAACGTATCATTACTAAAAATGACATTTAATTTAGGATGACCTTGAGATACCTGCGTGAAACATCTAAAGAGAGTTAAGTGATCTGTGATGTTGGTTTCATTGCCGTCTTCTCTGTCTTCTTGATTTGATTTGGTGCAGAAAGTGAATTTTCAAGAATACCAGGTCTGGACTATTTGTTAAATAGAAATATTTACTTATTTATATTTTTTAGTTCTTTTAAAGCTCAACTAAGAACTATACCTACACACGATTGAATAAAAAGAACTGGTTTAGTTTTTTAGATGAACTTTATAGTTTATATATTGTAAAAAATGTTTTGTCTTGTAATTTGGCGAAAAATAAGTGTATACTTAGGGCCAGTTGTTCGATCGCTAATCAAGAGGTTGATTATAATTAAGTCCCCTTAACAACCATCAAATAACAACATCCCTCATTCGTACCTCAATCAGTTGATTTTAATCAATTATGGTTAATTATCATTATGATAATTAACATAATTTATTGATTAATTAATTATTAATTAACATAATAATTATTAACAATTGATTAATAAATCTCATAATTGTAATCAATTATGTTTTCAGCAACCCAAACAAAGTTGACGTTGACAGTTGGTGACAGTAATTAAATATTTGATAAGGATCAGTTGATTCTATTTTTGATTGGCTTTCGAACAACCGGCCCTCAATGTTTTAAATTGTATAATTTTATTGTGTGATTTTAATTGACTTTAAATTACTGTGACTAATTTCAATTCCGACTCGAAGGACCAAATCTTTTGTTCTCATTAACCAAAGAGTTAGATAATTATTTTGAATTTTAATAGTGCTGGTTTTATATATTATGTCGAAATAAGTTAATAGCAAATTTATCAACTAATTTAAGGTGTGTGTATGTAAATAGATATTATACGGTACCTTTACCTTGTGCAGCTCGTCTTCTTCTCCCTAGTCGACTAGGCTGGATTGGCTTGGTTTTCTGGCTTTTTGTATTGGTTTAAAACTACATAAAACTGTTTCCGTTCACTTATGGTTAAAGCAGAAAACTGACAGAGCGTGGAGCGACATTCTGAGTGAAATAGAAAAATGTAACAGAAAAAGATAAAAACTGAAGACGGGATTCAACCCAACGTGAAAAAGATTAAACACAACGAGAGATAGAGAAATTTCTGTCAAAATTTGGTATTTATGACCCTAAGTCGCGTTTACACGATGATAATTGGCGAGACAATTGTCATT
This sequence comes from Diabrotica virgifera virgifera, assembly GCF_917563875.1. NCBI lineage: Eukaryota > Metazoa > Arthropoda > Insecta > Coleoptera > Chrysomelidae > Diabrotica > Diabrotica virgifera. The sequence continues at coordinate 198,997,650 of NC_065445.1, read as the reverse complement.
GGACAATTGTCATCACGTTGTTGCGGATTGTCGGAGGCTAGTCCAGTTGAACGAGAAGAAGTTTATACGGGGCCAACTATTGCCATGGCAGTAGACAGCTAAAACATGGCCGACTGATCGTCATCTAGAGGGAACTGGCAAAAAACAAGACAGCAGTACTGGCCTACACCGTTCACACGGCGCCAATTGTCGCAGCAATTTAGATTTCGAGTGGTGGGGGCTCACTGGGCGCAGCTCATTGTCCTCAGTCTACTCCCGGAGACAACTGAATTTTGGGCCAATTGTGAGGGTAGTTGGCAAGGCAATTGGCCTGAAGTGTTTAGATAGACGAAGACAATAATTTCACGCCAGTCAGTTGTCTTCTGACAATTGTCTCGCCAATTGTCATCGTGTAAACGCGACTTTAAAATAACACCAAATGCTAAAATTTATTGGCCTGTGGATGTCTCGTCAACCGAGGGTACGATCAGTGGCGTGGTAATTTTATGGTCAAACTACGTTTTGTTCTAATTTTTATCATTGTGGGAATTAAAAAAACCAACTAATATTTTTATCTCCACCACTGGGGGCGGTCACCTTTTTGGTTGCCTGTATTCTTCGGGACATATGCTGTGACCCATTTTATCACAAAGTAAATATTACTAATTTTACCGTCTTGCAGGGTAACTGCGTTCTTTTTCTTTTCCACTATTATATATATTATATCTCTCTTTGCCGACGTTTAAATTAGAACCCACTTAAAGCTCGCTTCAACACGCGCTTCGACCTCGTCGTGAGATTTCCCCTTAAGACATTACTAAAAGCGTGTGTGAACGCTTTGGAAGATTTTGCGTCCCTCTTAAGTAGGTTAGGGGCGGTAGGTATCTACAGGACCGTATTTGGCAACTTAGGAAAGACATACACACACGTTAATTTACACTAAATATAACATGAATAAAATAAAATACTTATACCCTATTCCACGAACATATGCCTGTTTTGGATTACTTCGACAATGAATATTTTACTGTGCAAAATAAGAAGAACGAAAGTAAATTTCAAATTACATTGTTGTTTATTGGAATAATTATTAGCGCCATTTACTTTCGTATTTCTTATGTTGCACAGTAAAATATTCGTTGTCGAAGTAATCCAAAACAGGCGTATGTTCGTGGAATGGCCCATATTAATTACTTAGTAAAAAAAAAGAAAAATATATGTGGAGGGACGGAGCAATAAGACTGAACTGTGTTCAAATTGACAGGTTTAGCAAAACAATCGATTCTTAGTATAGACAGCCAATATCAGTTTTTACTTTTTCCTGTTCCCCCCTTTGCAACTGTCTAATGGGGAATTCTGACGACGAGGTCGAGGCGCGTGTTGAAGCGAGATTCAAGTGGGTCCTAATTTAAACGTCGGCAAAGAGAGATATAATATATATAATAGTGGAAAAGAAAGAGAACGCAGATACCCTACAAGACGGTAAAATTATTAATATTTACACTTTGTGATAAAATGTCCCGAATATGTCCCGAAGAATACAGGCAACCAAAAAGTTGACTGCTCTCAGTGGTGGAGATAAAAATATTAGTTGGTTTTTTTAATTCTCACAATGATAAAAATTAGAACAAAACGTAGTTTGACCATAAAATTACCACGCCACTGATCATACCCTCGGCTGACGAGACATCCACACTATCCACAGGCTAATAAATTTTAGCATTTGGTGTTATTTTAAGGGTCATAAATACCAAATTTTGACAGAAATTTCTCTATCTCTTCTTACGTTTAATCTTTTTCACGTTGGGTTGAATTCCGTCTTCAGTTTTTATCCTTTTCTGTTACATTTTTTTATTTCACTCATAATGTCGCAACACGCTCTGTCAGTTTTCCTCTTAAGTTTGCAAATCTCTCTAAGATACCGGTCAGTGGAAAAGCCTAATATTTTTTCGTTTATATCGAAGAATGTAGGCAGCTTTCGTCTACAAATATTTTTCATATAAATTGGATCTAAGTAGGTAAGGCCTCCCATGCTTTCAGTGCCTATAATACTAATTATTTATAATAGGAAAAACTGCGATTCATCAATATGTTAGCAGTCTGTTTCATTGTTGTTAGAGCATGGTCAGTAAATTGATACAGAATCTGAATCTGTGGTATCTTCCAGAAGTCGCTGTTTTTATTTATTGTCCTTCTTCGTATATTAGAATAGATATTTTTCTCGTACTTAGTTTTTTCCTTGCTAAAGTCGTCTTCGAATATATCTGTCGTATATCTGAGGCTTTGTGTTTCTTTTTTATCGGGTTCTCTTAACCCTTATTTTGGGCTTGGTTCCGGCTGTCTCAAACGAAATAAGCGATAGACTACCCCAGCTAATTGAAATAATATTCGAAAATATTACTCCAATCATCCGAGATAGCCATCGTTCACCCTTGCCTTAGCTCAGTCTCTCAAGGTCTTGTCTCTTTTCGTCTTGTCCTAATCTTAGAAATGGACTATGAAGATTCAGAATGGAAGCAAACAAAACAGTACTTTTAACTAATCATGTTTATTGTTCATAAAAATATAATAAAAATGTGACTTATTAAGTGCATTAACAAATATATTCGAATTCTTGCCAAAAACTAACAATTTGTAGATTATACTAATGGCTTTGGTGTCTGGTTCGATGGTTGAACTAGAATATGGATAGAACTGGGCAGATGTTGTGGCCCTAGGTCGCTGCAACTAGAGATGTCCGGTGCTGTTGTCTGTTTGATGCATCTTGTTGTCTTGCATGATGAGTAGCATCACCGGTGATGAAGGCAGGTGGCTCCCGAAGGGAGAAAAGTGATTTATTTCCAAAAGCTATAAGATAAAGACACATATCAATCATCAAGAAGAAAAACCAAAAACGAGCCTATGCCAAACAATCGTAAAAAGTAGTTATTGGCAAAGGAATAATTAAATGGAATTAAGATTGAATATTACTAGTTAAAATTTTATTACTATACGTGCATATATGTAAATTAAAAAGATATATTTAAAACTAAAATATCAGAAACCATGCTTTTAGATGGGAGGTTAGGTTAGATATAGAAATATTAGAAAAACTGCTAGATGTAGAAATGTAATTAAAATATGATAATATGTATTCTTACCCCAAGAGAATATTAAGTCTGGAAATAGATGGGGCCTTATGGGCTCATCTCTTTAAATATATTAATTTTTCCCTTCCATTTTCATTTTGTGTCAGCGGGTAGGGATGAAGTGTCACTTTCATGACAGTGCGACGTAGGCAGTAGCAGGCATGTTCCGTATTAAGACAGATAGTTACAGAGTAAGAATATACGGGGTACGTTTAGAATGATGATTTATATTTTAGATGAGAAGAGATACAGTAGAACCCCGATTATCCGTGTGCGGATTATCCGGGCTGCAGATTATCCGTGCTATGATTTTCTATTACTTAAATTGCATTTTTGAGGTTTTATTAAAATATCGTCACTGTAAATCACTCGACGGAAACTCTATACGCGGAGAGGGAGACTCATAATGAAATATCCACTAGGAAGAATTTCCTGTAGCTGGCTGTATACCATTAATTACAAGTAAAATTTAATAAAAAATTTTGGTCTTGGTAAAAGGTATATTATTTTAAAAAGCCCTATAGGGCTACAAACATCGAACAGAACGTTTTCGCTCTAAAAAGAGCATCATCAGTGTTGCCTAAAATAAGTATAACCATATTAATTATCAAAATGTTGAACTTAAAGTGATGACCAAGGTAGAATCAAAGTTTGGTTATACTTACAAGAACATGGTGAGCCAACCAAAAAAATACGAAGGTCAAAGCCTTTCAAAAATGGACTAAAAGTCACATCAAAATGCTAACATAGCAAATTCCAAATGATGGATATAATCCCTAAGGATATGGCCCTAGGATAACATATGACTCCCACACGTTGTAAGTGGGTCAAAGGTAACAAATTAGGTCATTATGTTACAAGAGCTGACAGGCAACTAAGATGTGAGATATCAAAAGCGAATCTGTCTGATGTCAAGACAACAATTGTCAATGGAACTTGAAGTATCATGAAAAATTGGTTACACAGCTACTAAATTTATAGTTGTTTATAGTACAAGCAATGATAACAGCTAACATCAGTGTGTTGGAATTATAAAAATAAAGAGTTAGTGAGAATAGATTATCTAGATGTAAAATAGAAGGGGGGAATTTGAGTACCCACAATCATCAATGAAGTGTACGTAAATTGATGAAGAAAGGTAGGCAAAACAACATACAGATAATGTAATGTATGGTTTATGTTTTGAAATTAGATAATTTATATTTGTGAACCAACACAAATGATGGCTGAGAGACTGGCTGAAAAACTAGAGACAAAATAGGGGTCGTGATATCAAATGCTGAAAAAGTTGTAAATGCAAAATCTTATTTATAAATTAATAAAATATAGATGGGTTCATCAACACAAATTTACAAGACTGAAAAGGTTGTATTACAAGCTTAGTCCAAATTTCTTTATTATGTCCTTTTATGTTAAATAACATCTAGGGCAAAGAAAAATTAATAACTTGGATAAAAGTGTCTAAGCTACAACTAAAGTGGGGTCAGATGAAGATAAGTGTTGAGTAAGATTATTGAGTATATGAGAAAATTAAAAATTGTGTTTATTTGAGATAGATGAGTTTGTGGTATATAAAGTAAATTTGACATCACTATTGAGACTAATGAACATTATTGAGAGACTGGGGACTCCAGAGACCAGGCAACCAAACAAACCAAATGATGAATGAAAGGTTGGCTGAATGGAATAACTACTAGATGTGTGAAACTTGAAAGATATATTGTACAGTATTATTGGTTGATTTAGTTTAGAATGAAATAGTTATGATTGGACACTAAACGAAAAACGGTTTGAAAAGATGATGTGGAGAGAATGGGATATATATTGAATAGATATAGATGTGTACAAGTTGTGACAAATGGATGTTGCGGATATAGTTGAAATTGCTTTGTTTGGGAGAAGAAAAATTTTTTGAAGAAAGGATTAGATGATTATCGAAAATTGAGTGAACATGTGGATGTGTGTGAATAAGAAGAGAAAAGAAAGAAATAGAACAATATTGGTAGATGCGAATAATTAGGAGAAATAAAGTAATATAAGAAACAGATTTATAATGTAATTTATGAGAAAAGTTGACGATGTAACGGTTGAAAGTCACGATTGAAAGACACATGGCGATTAACACAATTTGGACTTCTCTGTTTCTCTTTGACTATTTCAAGATCCTCGTATAGGTCCAATCTCAGAAAGTTTTTATCGGGAATGTTATGTATTAGGGATACGTTATCAGGGATATTGAGAGTATGGTTGTTTTGTTTAAGATGTTGAGAGAAGGTTGATGTATTCTCTCTTTTAGTATGTTCAAGTGAACGGGAGGCAAGTGACCTACAAGTTCTCCCTATATATGTGGCATCACAATCAGAGCATTGCAATTTATAGACACCGCTACGATTCATGTAGTTAATAGGGTCTTTGGAGTTGGAAAGGCACTGTCCTAAATTACTTGATACCTTAAATGAAATTTGAATGTTATCAACTGAATATATCTACAATATATCTTTCAAGTTTCACACATCTAGTAGTTATTCCATTCAGCCAACCTTTCATTCATCATTTGGTTTGTTTGGTGGCCTGGTCTCTGGAGTCCCCAGTCTCTCAATAATGTTCATTAGTCTCAATAGTGATGTCAAATTTACTTTATATACCACAAACTCATCTATCTCAAATAAACACAATTTTTAATTTTCTCATATACTCAATAATCTTACTCAACACTTATCTTCATCTGACCCCACTTTAGTTGTAGCTTAGACACTTTTATCCAAGTTATTAATTTTTCTTTGCCCTAGATGTTATTTAACATAAAAGGACATAATAAAGAAATTTGGACTAAGCTTGTAATACAACCTTTTCAGTCTTGTAAATTTGTGTTGATGAACCCATCTATATTTTATTAATTTATAAATAAGATTTTGCATTTACAACTTTTTCAGCATTTGATATCACGACCCCTATTTTGTCTCTAGTTTTTCAGCCAGTCTCTCAGCCATCATTTGTGTTGGTTCACAAATATAAATTATCTAATTTCAAAACATAAACCATACATTACATTATCTGTATGTTGTTTTGCCTACCTTTCTTCATCAATTTACGTACACTTCATTGATGATTGTGGGTACTCAAATTCCCCCCTTCTATTTTACATCTAGATAATCTATTCTCACTAACTCTTTATTTTTATAATTCCAACACACTGATGTTAGCTGTTATCATTGCTTGTACTATAAACAACTATAAATTTAGTAGCTGTGTAACCAATTTTTCATGATACTTCAAGTTCCATTGACAATTGTTGTCTTGACATCAGACAGATTCGCTTTTGATATCTCACATCTTAGTTGCCTGTCAGCTCTTGTAACATAATGACCTAATTTGTTACCTTTGACCCACTTACAACGTGTGGGAGTCATATGTTATCCTAGGGCCATATCCTTAGGGATTATATCCATCCTTTGGAATTTGCTATGTTAGCATTTTGATGTGACTTTTAGTCCATTTTTGAAAGGCTTTGACCTTCGTATTTTTTTGGTTGGCTCACCATGTTCTTGTAAGTATAACCAAACTTTGATTCTACCTTGGTCATCACTTTAAGTTCAACATTTTGATAATTAATATGGTTATACTTATTTTAGGCAACACTGATGATGCTCTTTTTAGAGCGAAAACGTTCTGTTCGATGTTTGTAGCCCTATAGGGCTTTTTAAAATAATATACCTTTTACCAAGACCAAAATTTTTTATTAAATTTTACTCATAATGAAATATTTATTTGTTCTGTTGTCTTTTTATGGTAGGTATATATGTATGGATATCCGTACATATGTATGTATTATAATAAGAAATAAATGTTCGGATTATCCGTGCTTTTCAATTATCCGTGCCAACGTCCGGTCCCGAGGAGCACGGATAATCGGGGTTCTACTGTATATTAAATATAAAATAATAAAAGAGGATAATAAAAGAGGGCGTCAACGAGTTTTTAACGAAGAAAACAGGTAAAACAAATAGAAGAAAATTATTAATGAAATATTAAAGAAAATAAAGTAAAATAATTATTTAAAAATAAAATATCAAAGATTTGACGTTTGTAACGTTACATGTCCTGTTAAGCTACTCGATCTGCCTAAAATGAAATTATTGATATTTTTAATTGATTTTCTTGTACTTGTCACGACGTACTGCAGACAATAATATGCTTATATTGTACCTACGTTATACCCATATGATTCCCATGATAGGATTCTGAAACCCTGTGCCAGGAAGAAATATCCATGGCTCCGAATCCTTCGTCAATGGATTGGCATATCAGCAGATACATTGTTACATGCCGCGTAAGGTGGAGAACGATAGCGACAAATTGTAACGGAAGCTACCCACACCTAAAATTTGTACACGGTACTCAAAGAAGAAGAAGTGAATGGGTTACATATATTTTTTTGGAGTTACTTGGATGTGTCAAAAAAATATTTGCCAACTGCGATCTAATACCTTGCAGTGATGCAAGATATGGTTGACTGTTTCAGGTTCTCTGCTACAGAGCCTGCAGCTCAAGTCGCCATGAAACAATCCTATTGTGTGCAGGTATCCCTTGACTGGCGGATATCCAGTAAGCAAGCTTATTTTGACTCTGAGCTAATTCCTGCTTGTTTTTCGCAGTACTTCAGACCTATTAGCATAATGTCCGTTCAACATCTCATCGATATCATATTTTAAAAATCTGGTTACTGATACTGATCGACGCCCTGGTTTATAAAAAACGAATCATCGCGATTATACTCCTTCTATTTTGCCAATCTGTTAGAATAGAGACATTTTATTCAACCGCTATGACTTACCTTTCCACTTATTATTTTCATATAATATTGAACATATTTCGAGGAAAATACGTATATATTTTATGATAAAAATGTTTAATAAAGCTATATACTGACATCGCTAAGCAATTATTTACATATAGATAAGGATTAAGGTTTATTTAAATGAAGTTTTAGTTTTATGTAGGCAAAAAAGTTGCATAGATTGTACATAAACAATGCCAAAACACGGATTTAAGTATGTACTTATTATCTGAGAGTCTGATGTAACACGTTATTCCTTATTCAATTCTTCGTTATTCCGTGTCTTGGTATTCTAAAACACCGAAAACAAACATCAAATGTGATTCAGAGTAGTGATTTGAGACTAACTTAACTTAGCAAAACGTGTGTCTTTAATTTTGTCATAGATTGTTAGTTGTAATAGCTTATCATCGTCATCATCCAGCCTCAAACGTCCACAGCTGAACATAGGCGTCTTCCTCGTGTTTCCACTCCCGCCCATCTTGTGCAGCTCTCATCTAGTTTTAATTTAGCCTTCTTAAATCGTCAGTCCATCATCTAGGTGGTCAACCGACGGTTCTCTTGTTTTCCCTTGGTCTCCGTTTCAATAACCTCTTTGTCACTTTGTCCATCGCCCATCTGTCTTCTAGCTATGTGTCCTGCCCATCTCTATTTTAGTCTAGTTATCCTTTCCATGACGCCAGTCACCTTGGTTCTTCTTCGTTTTTTATTTTGTCTCCCAGAGTTATTTCTAACATGGATCGCTCTATTTTTCTCTGTGTCACTCTCAGTTTGGCAGTCGAGGCTTTTGTTAAGGTACGTAAGTGTTTCCGTTCCATATGTCAACACTGGGAGGACGCACTGATCAAATACTTTTCTCTTCAGGCATGTGAGCAGCTCACTTTTAAAATTATCTCTCAGTTTTACATAATATGCTGCCCACCCAAAACCGATTCTTCTCCTCTGATTAGAATCGCTAATGTTGTTTATTTCTCAAAACATGACCTAAATCTACTCATTTATGGATAACAATGATTTCAGACATTTCATTTTCTTGATTTAAATTAGATTTTTTTTGTCTTCGATAATCTGTCCAATTAGTATTGTACATAGATATTTTTTTCCTGTGTGGAATATCAATTTTCTGAAAACTGTTAAATCTGTCTACTTTATATTTATATCTGTTTGCAACTCATGTAATTTGAGGAAAAGTAAACAAATGGTAGTTTTAAATTGGCAATTAAAGATTTTATAGCCATACATTTTTTATGTCGTTAATTTTTGTTACAAGCTATTAGCATCTTTCAATCGTTTATAAATTATTCAAATTCGAGGGCAATCTCAAACGTTCTCACACGCTGATTTATTATGATTTAGGAATATAATATATAATATGAATGTCATAGACATGACAATAAACAAGTTTGGTGGCCGCAAGTACTTGCCAAGTGTAAATGAAGCTTAGGCTTTTAGACCAGGGCGCATCTGTAAAAATATTAGTACATTTGTACGTTGAGAGGTGACTCAATTTTTTCAGAAATTGCTTGAAAATAACTCAAATAATAATATTTGAGTTATCCTCCCTCTCAAAAAGCTCCGGAACATTGTTTAAATAATCAAAATGTCAAAAAATGAAGGAAAAATTCGATTTTTTTCTTCGTTTTTTGATTATAACTTTAAAAGTATTCATTTCCGAGAAAAGTTGTACAGTAAAACCTCGATAGAACGGATCTCTATTTAACGGACTTCGGATATAACGGACAAAAAATCCTATCAAATGTAAAAAAAATTGAATGCAAAAGTATGAAAAATCGAATTGCACTGCTCGAATGCCAAAAAAATATGAAAAATCAAATCGATCTCGGCACTGCTTTGTGCTAACGCCGATGGATCGCATGGATGGATTGACTGTTATAATTCTTGGTAAATCTCGTAAACCTAGAGGTGTCATTGTTTCAAAGATATATTGCATCATCTGCCCGTTTCATACTGCTATAGCTGTAATAAGCATGGTTCACCACAAATATTTTCAAAAATTTGATTTTTTTAAAGAATTTGTACCTGCATGTGCAGTGAGAAGATTTCAAGAGAAGAAACTGGAAATACCGCCGAAAAAGGTGAAAAGTTTATTGTTTTTGGACAAAGCTCTTGCTAATCCCTCTGAAAATATGCGACATTCAGAAGATGGCAACTTTAATTGTATCTTTTTGCCAAAAAATTCATCGCTTATTCAACCCATGGATCAATGAATATTGGCAACCAATCGAGTATATTCCAGAAAGATTTTCGATGATGTAGAAAAGTAAAAAAGTGGCAAAAAATACTTGATACCTTTTTTAACTTACAAACTTGTACACTGTATCTAAATACAGTACATATTAAAAAAAATTGATTTATTTTAAACCTATTTTTATATAACGGACTTTCGGCTTTAACGGACATCCCGTCCCCCCGATTAGTTCGTTATATCGAGGTTTTACTGTACTGACATAAAAGTTGCGTAATTAAATTTCCTACAATATAAAATTGGTTAAAAATTTAAAAAATAGTCACCCTTGTTGCAAAATAGCAATAATTGCGAAAAAACCATACAAAAACAAGTACTCGCATTTTACGTTTTTCAACCATTTATGCTATACTTAGGACCTTCATATTTCATCACAAAAAACTTTATGATTTAGTAAAACAATACTGTAAATTTGATTAAGATCGGTTCAATAGATATTGCAAAATAAATTTTGAAACCCAGCTGTCGCAAAAAAAAATCATTTTTTCAAAATGTTACAGGACTGAAAATAAAGCAGATAGCAAGTTGACATTTTTTTTTGCTTATAGAAGTGTACTGTACCTTTCATTTGCAATTCGCAAAATTAAAATCGATTAACTACCACGGCGTCAGAAATGTTTTTAAATAAACATTAATTATTGGTGCTACGCGCAGGACAGCGGATAGTTTACTCTGATTGGGCATTCCAATGACCTTTGATAATGATTGATACATTTTAATTTTTATTACATTTCGATATAAATAAATAAATTTGTTTATTGCAAAATAAAAACACATACGCTATCCTTTGAAATACCACTTTTTTTAGCAAAAACTTTCTTTGTTCATATATTTTACCTTAGAGAATAAAAGTTTATTATTTTTAAACATATGCAATTGTTTAAACAATATTTCACAAACAATAATAAAATTAGTTTGATTTTTGTGAAATTAAAATATTAAAATACAACAAAATATAGAGTAAGAAAATAATATATTAGATAAAGATTGGAAGAAATTTTGGTGGAAATCAACTTGTGGGAATCGAACACCGCTGTCCTCCGCGTAGCACCAAAAATTCATGTTTATGTAAAAAAAAAAAAAGATATCGAATAAGCACACATGCTTTTTGATCGATCCTGACAAATAGTAAATTTAACTTACAAAAACCAATCATAGTATTCTTACACTACGTTAACATCAAGTATAATAGTGTTAGTTAAGTGTGTATAGAAAAACATTTTCTGTGAGTACATATTTTTCTATTAATAAGTATTTCATAACCAAAGAACTTTATAAAACCGTCAATAAACAACACCAGTCATTGATCGACACCAATTTTTTGTCTTTAAAGACAATTACCAAAATCCGAAGCGGAACAGGTCCGTACTTAGGAAAATCAAATGGTGTTGAGAAATGTAATTCGACGTCACTAATAATAGCGATGAATCATTATCGCAATCCACATCACAAAAACCTTTATCTTACTCTGCTGCAGCTAGTAGACAAAAAGAAACAATCTATCCATCCAAGCTACAAGCAGTAGTTTTTAATTCTCTCAACGATGTTAAATTAGAAGAATACTTGTTAGCGGTAGGAGCTTTAGTTAGTCCAAAACACATTATTTTTTCATCAAGAATCACCAACAATCGTATCTGTATCTATTTCTCAACCAAACAAGTCGTAGATGAATTTTTTTCAAACAGTAGAGGTTTCATCACTGTAAACAATACACAAATTCAAGTCCGTAGACTAATTACTCCAAGTGAAAGACTCCTAATATCCAATGTTTCTCCCACTATCCCGCATAAGGTAATAGAAAACGAACTACTGCTCTTAGGGCTAAAACCAACTTCATCAATGTCATTTTTGCGAATAGGAACCAACAATCCTGAATACAAACATGTACTCAGTTTCCGTCGACATATTTACGTATCTCCACCCACAGGTCCAATTCCTGATACCATTTTAATAACTCATGAAGATACTACAAATCGAATTTTTTTGACATTAGACAACTTATGTTTCATTTGCAAACAACATGGCCATATTTCCAGTAGTTGCTCAGTAAATGTAAATCACTCAGAAACAGCTGTCCCAACTGCTACACTTTCAAACAGAAACGAACCTAGTACAGTAACTTCAACAGAAACGACTGCTATTACACCTTCAACAACATGCACTTCTACAAACATATCAAATAATTCAACGCCACTAACAAAAATATTATCTACAACCAACCTAACACCTCTTGATATATCAACTACAGATAATACAATGCCAGTGATATCTAAACCAAATATATCCACCTCATCAGCCCCCTCACCTCACATAGTCATAACTAACCAGCCTTCATCTTCCAGTCTAAGCAATAATTCTTGCTCGGTTAATGAAAATAAAGAGAATCCAGCACCAAAAGAATTTAGCGTATCCAACGAAGAAAATACATCTAAATCATCCTCCAAACGAACTGTATCTGAAGCAATATCACCCCCGATTGAGACATCAGCTAGTGACGATGTATTTTCAAAGCCAACTCAGAAACAAAAAAGAATAAAAACAAAAATATCAACAATACCATTAGAAACGCTAATGCAACCAATTAAAGAATTATTCAATTCCGAAAAGCAAATATTAACTTTTGAGGAAACAGTTGATTTATTTGAGAACGCTCATGGAACAAAAGATGTTATCAGCGTTGTAAATAAATATACAGTAGACATTCTAGGATTTAAAAAACTCATAACCAAAATTCATTCATATACATCCGAACGCTCATTAAAATTGAAATGTACAAAGCTTAACAAAAAAATTACGAGAGAGCTCACAAAAGACAACTACGAGGATGAAGAACCTGACACGGATACATCGACTGAATTATCCCAGGAGCTGAACATTCAATAATTATAACTATAACATTCAACAAACTAACAAAATTTTCTAAATCCTATCATATATATACAGACGCTTCTAAAACATCTACTGGAGTTGGGGCAGCTGTCATTACTCCAAATAGTACACTTGAGTATAAACTACCATCCTTAAGCTGTATACATACTGGCGAGCTATACGCCATCTATCAATCTCTCGTTCATATTAACTCCAGTAATATATCCAATGCTCTTATAATTACCGATTCCCTCAGTTTCATCCATACCATTAACCAACTGTACACGAAGCATCCAATTGCTCTCCTAATTAAAAAAGAACTAGCTACCATTCAAAACAACAACCATATTGTACAATTCCTATGGGTTCCTTCACACATTGGCCTCCAAGGAAATGAAGCGGCGGATCGGACAGCCCAACAAGCCAGAGACAGTGAAACCGCGAGTGAAGTGAGAGATGTAGTTCTTAATGATTTAAAATCATTTATTAAAGTGAAAGTCAAAAATCTGTGGCAAAACCAGTGGGACAGTTCAACTTCAAAACTTCGCGAAGTGAAAACGTTTGTAAAACCGTGGAAATCTCAAATTCACAACAGAACTCACCATGACATTGTTACTCGCCTTCGTCTAGGACATACCCGACTTACCCACGGACACATAATTGGTCACACTAATCCCACTTTATGTGAAAACTGTAATATCCCACTAAGTGTTAAGCATGTACTTGCAGAGTGTCCAAAATACCAGTTGCAGAGACAGAACAACCACATCATCGGATCAACAAGTGAAATCTTAGGAGAAAATTGTAAAATTGAACACTTGGTAAAATTCCTTAAAGATATCAATGTATTTAACAAAATCTAACATCTGTAAATAAATTACCTTATGTATATGTATATGTCGCTAATAACCTCCGAGGTTGATGCGACTATTTTGTAAAATAAAAAAAAAAAAAAAAAAAATGTAAAAAATTTCGCCGTGGTAATTAATCGATTTTAATTTAGCAAATTTCAAATGAAACGTACAGTACACTTCTATAAGCAAAAAAATTCAACTTGCTATCTGCTTTATTTTAAGTCCTGCAACATTTAAAAAAAATGGAATTTTTTTGCGAAAGCTGGAATGCAAAATTTATTTTGCAAAATCTATTAAACTGATCTTAATGAAATTTACAGTGTTGTTTTACAATATCATTAAGTTTTTCTGGGTAAAATATGAAGGTCCTAAGTGTAGCATGAATGGTTGAAAAACGTAAAATGCGAATACTTGTTTTTGTATGGTTTTTTTTCGTAATTATTGCTATTTTGCAACAAGGGTGACTATTTTTTAAATTTTTAACCAACTCTATATTGTAGGAAATTTAATTACGCAACTTTTATGTCAATACAACTTTTCTCAGAAATGAATAGTTTTAAAGTTATAATCAAAAAACCAATAAAAGAATCGAATTTTTCCTTCATATTTTGACATTTTGATTATTTAAACAATGTTCCGGACCATTTTGAGTGGGGGGATAACTCAAATATTATTTGAGTTATTTTCAAGCAATTTCTGCAAAAAAATTTGAGTCACCTCTCAACGTTCATCTCAAAACAGATGCGCCCTGGACTATTTGGATTTTGATTTGCGTTTCCTTATTTTTCTAACATATTTCGTTATCATCAACAATACTTGTTTGTTTTATTTACTTCGAATGCATTCCATGATTCGCCTCTTTTAGGAAAAGAAAAATAAAAAAAAATAAAAAGGTACTTTTTATGAAAACCCCTCTGTTACCGACATGTGTAATCACCCTTGTCTTTTGTTCCCTTTCCAAAAGTACGTATGCAACCTGCTGGCATGTCAGTTACTCCCAAATGTATTTCAGTTGATCCACTACATTTTTTTTTATTAAAATCCTACGCAAAATTGTCATATATTTATTAAATGTTTCAATGCATTAAAAATAGAAACTCCTTGTTGTTGATTTATGATGTTATTATTCGCATTATCGTCTTAAATACTCGCGCCATTATCATTATTTATTCAGTGTAATAAAATCAATTCTACATTTTTTCGAAAGTTGGTTATTGTTCTTTGTACGATGTTTATCAAGGCGAATAACCTCTTTTTTCGTATATTTTCAGAATATTTGTTTATGCTCTCTACATTTTGACGAATACTCAAATATTTAACGTAAAATTAAGTTTAAGAGTATTTTATAACCATTAAATTTATGGTGATATTTAAATATACAGGGTATTTCAATAGTATATAAAAATAATATAACTGGACAATCATTGTTTAAATGTATGTATGGTTCATTCCACGAATATAATACGACTGTTTTGGATTATCGCGACAACGAATATTTTAGTGTACAACATAAGAAGTACGAAAGTAAATGGCTCTAATAATTATTCCAATAAACAACAATGTAATTTGCAATTTACTTTCGTTCTTCATATTTTACACAAAATATTCGTTGTAGAGATAATCCAACATAGTCGTATTATGTTAGTGGGATAGGGTCTATAAGATTAGACCTAAAACAATTAGCTAAAAAGAGCCTTGCTCTAGGCTAGAGTAGTTAATCGAATATTTCACAATTACTTAATTGTTTCCTCTACTTTTATCAATCATAACGCCGCCGCCTACGAAAAGTATAACTACGAAAAAGGCCGTTAAGAATAGAACTTTCAATGAACGCCGCGAAAAATATTATTTTCGATTATATGATTGTGAAAATTATAATCCCTAATAAAGTGTTAACAAAAAAATTTATTTTTTGAGGAGTATCTGCAAAAAACATCATTTCTGTTTGTGGCTCCACAAAAATTATAATTAATAAAAAGTTCTCAGAAATACTTGTTTTCGTCGGCAGAAACAGAAACAGAAAGGGAAATAATTGTTTTCGTCGGCATCTATTATAAACTAAATCTTTTCGTTATAAATATTTTGGGAGTTATAATCTTCGCGGACACGCATATAAAAAAAATTGTATCACCAAAACTTATCAAAGAGTTATTATTTTCACTGGAAATGTATTAGGAATCACATTAATCATAGGTACCAGCGATAAAACATACGATTATTATTTTATTTCGTCCATTAATATAATAATGGACGAAATAATAGAAGCAGTACTTAAACGCCATGGTTACAGAATGGGAAACAAAGAAATCCAAATATTATGTTATGCCAACGACGCCGCATTATTCGCCGAGCAGAAGACGATCTCCAAAGATTAACACGCATATTCAATACAACAGCCAAGAAATGCAATATGATAATATCAGCAGAAAAAAACAAACGTATGACAACATCTAAATACCCACTACGATGTAAAACCGAACTTGACGGGAAAATAGTAAAGCAGGAAGCAAGGTTTAGATATCTGGGAATATATATAACTAGTTACGGAGATGTTCAAGAAGAAGTACGACAACAAAGCTTAAAAGCAAGTAAAGCGGCGGGATCTCTTAAGACACAATCTGGAAGAACAAACACCTAAGACAAGACACAAAAGCAAGAATCTATAAAGCAACAATAGGGAACTTGCACTAAAAATTGTGCAAATTGTGTACGTACAACATCTAATCAAAGTTCCGCGCCTAAAATTTCCGTTTTAATCAACTTCAAAAGCGAGACCTGTGGTCTGACGTCACAGGTCACTCGTATCGTTTGTCCGTTCGGGGTGGGCCATTGCATTTAATGCAATTTGCCCATAGATAAATAATATAGTTGAAATATCTTGTTTTACTCTGTGGCAAAAATGATTTTTTCTGTGACAGGCAAAATATTAATATTTTATCTCTGTTGACATGTATCAAAAAGTTCTTTTTTATGAAATTACTTTGTTCGTTTCTGGTGTTGAAGAACAAAGAAGAAACAAGTAACTTAAAAATAAACAAAACTTTTAGTAATAAAAGTAAGAGTAACTAAAAAGTATTGGTGCTACTATAGTATGCGGTCTACAGTCGGGTTTCTACTATAGCTTGCGGTCTACCGAGGGATGCGGTGTAAGTATAAGCTGAGATGATAAAGATATTAACTTGTAAAATTACAATAATGATTCTTCTTATTTATGCGTATTATTAACTTTGTAAAGAAGGATTTTGTTGCTGCTAATCACCATAATCTTTTCTCAGAAGGCTTTGAACACAATAATGAAAGGCTCCAGTAGGTACTAATAAACATTACAATAAAATATAATCTTTATTATAATGCAGATTACACCGTAATCTTTTCCAGGATATACGAAATCCTTCGATTAGAGGTAGGTAGATCAAACCCACGGGGTAAACCGTATAAGTACTATAATATAATGGTACCAAACTATTGTTATAAACGGTTTAAACATGCTTATTAATAACTCTTACTTATTTGCCTTGACACCTCGCATTTCTCCAATAGAATAGCTTTTACTACTTTTTATAAAAGTTGCCACGATGAAGACATCAACGGTAGGTAAGTTAGTCAGATTGACCTTTTGAAAAACCCTCGTCCGTCATATTATGCGTTTTAAACTCTTTACAAGGTAGCACTCAACTTTATCAATTCAGCTGATTGGGGAACTACTTATTACAATATATAAGATGAACATAAATTATACCTAGGAATTTTTCATTAACGACGATTAAAATGTAATATACCCGTGATACCTACCTTAATCGCGTTGTTTCCGCCTGTTCACCGTGGCCGGTGACGTCGAACCAATAGAAGGACGTTCAAGAGCCTCCTAAGATATTTGAATTTTATAGCATTTTCAAAACGTCGTAATTAGCGTACGGGTTAAAAATATTTGTTTTTTTCGCATACAAGCGTTTTAAGATCATGTTACCTTATGTTTTTTAATATCATTTTAATATTTAAAAATTTTTGCAAGTTCCCTATTAGACCTCTATTGGCATACACGGCGGAGACAAGACCTGACACATCTAAAACAAGACGACTACTAGAAACAACAGAGACGATAATACTTCGACGAATATCAGGGAAAAGTCTGTTGAATAGGAAGAGAAGCGAAAACATAAGAAGAGCATGCAATGTATAAGACATAAATGGATGAGTGACAAAACGGAAACAAGAGTGGAACGAACACATTACTAGAATGGCAGAGGATAGGATAGTACAAATAGCACCAGATAAGTCACCAAATAGACGAAGAAGTATTGGCAGACCAAGAAAAAATGGTGCGATAATTTAAACAATTTAGGAGGCTAAAATTGAAGAAGAAACAGGCTTAAAGCCTACATACAAGAAGGAAGAAGAAGAAGAAGAAGTAGGACATACGATATCTTAAAGAACTTTTGCCGAATAATGTATGGTACTGAAAGTAATACTGATAATAATTTGTTTCTGATCGTTGTACGAGATTTGTCTTTTTAGTTTTGCATATATCCGCTTAGAGGGCGCCACCAATAAAACTTTTCGAGAAAAATGTAACCTCAATTTTTTGTTGACATAAATCCAGAGTTTCATTGCGATGCAACAAGTCGTTTATACAGTGAATTTTTGAAATTAGCAAGTCGGTCGATAAATGGAACTTAGCTAAGAACATTTTCAAGCAATAATTTTTTACAATTTTCGGAGAGGATTATCTCAACAGCAATGTCTCGCTGAAATGGTTTCTGTGTTTGGGAGTGAATCATCACACCAATCCACTACAGTCGAATCCGCTTATTGGAATAGCCTTCGTGCCAATCCAAAGTATTCCTATAACCGGGATATTCTAATAAATGATCATTGGTCGCTAGAGAAACGTTTCAGGACCTCAAATTTCTATTCCTTAAACCGGGATATTCCTTTAATAGATATTCTAATAAGCGGGTTTGACTGTATTTCTCTCTGGTATTGCGAATTTCAACATGGTTGCTCCAGTCTCAAAATCCAGACCAGGTCCACCCAAAACAGCAGCCACACATCAAAACATTGATGCGGCTCGTCAGCTAATTAGGATGAGTATCGTGTAACATACCGGGAGATAGAATCTTTGGGCATTTCAAAGACCTCGATCTAAAATATCCTACATTAAGAACTGGGTGTTACAAAGTCGCTTTCCCGTTGGATCCATCATTTGCTCACAGAAGAGCAAAAAGTGGTTCGTGTCAATTGGTATCGAAAAACATTGAAACGGTTTAACAAAAAGGAAGTTCAAAACACGTTTATAGTACTATTAGTAGCGATGAATCTTGGATTTACTCCTACGAATCAGAAAAAATAAGCGTCGATCCGCTGTTCGGGTATTTCACGATGAGGAAAAACCAGCAAAAGTGATCCGTTCTCGAAGTGTGTCAAAGAAAATGGTCGCAACTTTTGTGTCAAAATTTGGTCATATGGCAACAATTGCTTTAGAAGATCGAAGAACGGTTACTTCTGATTGGTATATAACCGTTTGTTTACCAGAAGTTATCGCGAAACTCCGACAAAACAACACACAACGGCGAATCATCCTACATCAGGGCAATGCAAGTGCTCACACTGCCCAAAAGATAATCGAGTTTTTGGAGCTTCAAAACATCGAATTGTTAAACCATCCACCGTATAGCCCCGACCTAAGTCCCAACGACTTCTTCACATTTCCAAAGATCAAGAATTCATTGCGTGGGCAGAGATTCCAGTCGCCAGAAGAAGCCATCGATGCCTTTAAAACAACGACTTTGCAGGTGGCAACTGAAGACTAGAATAACTATTTACCAATTGGTTTGAACGTATGCAAAAGTGTATCGATTTTGGTCTGGTGATCTGCTTGATATTTGAAAGTTCAGGCTTTCTACTGTTTCCGTCCATTTTTGTTATCGGGTTGGAAAAATGTATCTATATTAGTCTGAGTTTGAAATGACTGGACTGCTGAGCAATGGATAACGTATAGTTATTATAGTGCTGTCGAAAGAAATGCAGATCGTGAAAAAGGCCCGTAATAGTAAATATTCTTAGAGACGGATTTTCTATCTCTAGATCAAACATGGATGGATGCTATATGGTAGGGGAGCCCAAGCGGGGATTTTTGCAGTTACTCAAGCGCGTCAGATTATTATATGGAGAGAAACCTTGTACCCTGAAAATGTACCTCTATCATATATTGGCTCTTAATGCAGAAGAGTTCGTTAAGGGGGACCGAAAAAAATGTCTATTCTTAGAAAAACTCGAAATTGTCAGATTAAGATAAGGTAAGTTAAGTACATGCAAAACAGTGTATATTTAAAAAATCTGACGATTTGAGCGGGGCCTAAGGAAATGGGTAAGTCCCAAAGTTTCACAAGAAAAAAGCGAATATTTCGCGAAATGAATGACAGATCGAAAAACTAAAAAATACGTGCTCAATATTTTTCAAAAATCTATCGAATGATACCCAACACGACTTCCCACAGAGAGGGGTGGGGGTAAATTTAAAATTTTAAATACGAATCCCGCGATATTTCGCGAACTGAACATCAGATCGAAAAACTGAAAATTACACTTATTCAATATATTTGAAAAATCTATCGAATGGCACCAAACACGACCTCACACGGAGGTGGGGTTGGGGGGTTACTTTAAAATCTTAAATGGGAGCCCCCATTTTTTATTGCATATTTGTGTTCCTTGCGTAAAAATAAGTAACTTTTATTCGAGACATTTTTTCGAATTATGGATAGACGGCACTATAATCGGAAAAAATGATTGTTGGAAATGGAAAATTAAATTAAAAATGGAAAGTCCCCACTAAAATGGAAAACTTTACTTAACTTTTTTTGGTTTTAGGACCTACTCTTCACAACCCAATAGGTCCCCATAACGCTCGAGTGACTGCACATTTAGCATACTTTGCTCCCCTACCAATAGGACAACTCTCTCTATTCGATCAGTTTATTATAGGATGAGAATTTCTATCTTGCAATCTTATCGATCTTATCTCATCTTTCCATTGACTTGGAGACATAGGAGTGATTGTGGTGGTGTCAAGTGCGTGTTCTGCAAATTCTGTATCAGTCACTATCTGGTTCCTTCGTAACTCTTAAGTTACCGTGCTTCCGTGGCCAGCTAAGTCTACTGCTATTTCAGTTATTGATCATGTATGGATATTAATGTAGAAGATTGTGTTAACTTTCTGATTGAATAATGGATTTAAATCTCTTTAAACATGAGGTCCAAGTTGCTTGAGACTCAATATCTCAAGAAGACAAGCCTCGGAGAATTAAGAAATGTATTAAGTTGGGTTAGACTCATTACGATTTTCGCGCAAAAGGAAGGAAATTGTGTTGAAGTTTTGGTAGTTGTAGATTTTATTCTAAGTCCTTTTACTTACTAAAAATATAAGAAAGTATTTTGATGTTTCTTTCCTTCAATATCAGTAGGTATGTACCTATAGTTTTTTCTATCATATTTTGCAAAATGATGATGTATAGGAACATATTGAATGCGTGGTGGGTGAGTTATTTTGAATTGTGATTGTATCGTTATTATGTATGTATGACATATGGACCGCGTTATGCATAACTCGACCAAGCGCCACTTTTACCTTTTTGAGAAAAATGAATTTAAGTTTATGGCGTTCTGAAAAATCTATTTAACATTTTAAAAATTTGATTTTTAGATATATTTTTAAAAACGGTAAAATGAATTTTGTTGTATTATTATTTGAAGTTTTAAAATTATATTTTAGCTGATATAGACAAAAATGGCGTTTGGTCGCGTATTGCTTTTTTCGTTATTAACATTTTAATAATTTGCATAAGTCGTTTACTAAACAAAACTGTCGCTTGGGAGGTTTATGCGAATTAAAACATGTGGTTTATAGAATATTTTTATTGTTTTATGACAAAACTACATTGTAAAACTAAACATAACAACAGTGTTGTATCATAAGATAGTTACTATCTTATAAAACTGTAGTCTGATATAAAAACAAAATTGGTATAAGACCTTACTAAAGTTCATCATCTTCAAGATCAAAATCAAGAGGTCCATTTAACCCATCTATATCATCTTCCATATTTGGATCACCAGTCAATTTTTTGTAAAACTCTTTGGCATCTTTTGGAATAAGGCTAAGCAAAAATTTTAGATCCTCAAGTTTTTTATCTGGTATTGGCTTCCCATCTGGCCATAGCAGCACAAGTGATTCTTTAAAATTTTGATAAAGTTCTGATGATGGTCTTCCTCGTTTCTTTTGTAGACTTATCTCATGAGCTTTTTTTTGATTATCATCCATTACTCTTACGTCACCTATTTCATTTTCCTTGTTTGAATATCCATCCGAATTACTTCCTTCCTACAAATAAAGTAAATAAAAATTTAGAAATCTGCTATTTATTTGGTTTTTTATACCTCATAAATTATGTCTGGTAATTTTAGATTAAATTCCACTTCCCGAACCGTTTGTAAATCGCTGTAAGTCTTTGGGGAAACAGCTGCTGTATGAGTACTTTCTTTCTATAAATAACAATAAGTAAAAATTAACAAAACTTAGTTAAACATTAAAACTTATAATAACATACCTCACTAATATCTGTTGCTGAGTTAAAATCAACTTCCTGTAACGGTTCTAAGTTGGTATAAGTCTGAAGCGAACTTGTTTCTTGCCGAATACCTTCTTCCTATAAATAAAGTAAATAAAGATAAACAAAACTACTGTAAAAATTTAAGTTTTTAATTTATAGCTCAAAAATTATATCTGGTAATTTTCGATTAAATTCCACTTCCCGAACCGGTTGTATATCGCTGTAAATCTTTAGGGAAACAGCTGCTTTATGAGTACTTTCTTCCTATAAATAACAATAAGTAAAAATTAGCAAAACTTATTTAAAAATTAAAACTTATAATAATATACCTCACTAGTATCTGTTGCTGAGTTAAAATCAATTTCTTGTAACGGTTCTATGTTGGTGTAAGTCTTACGGGAACTTGTTTCATGACGAATACCTTTTTCCTATAAATAAAGTAAATAAAGATAAACAAAACTACTGTAAAAATTTAAGTTTTTAATTTACACCTCAAAAATAATGTCTGGTAATTTTTACAATACAAAATAACTTACCTTCTCCTCGTTTGTTATTTCTCGAGCACGGTTTAAAATTAGAGCAGTCCTCTGCAACATATTTACACGCTTTTTTACACTTTTAAACACAACTTTTATAAAAAATATAACGCGACACTTTTTATATTGCTCAACAGACTGAACTGAATTAACAAATTAACAAGACGGAAACAATGCTGCCAAAATCCCGCCGATTTCCGTTTTTGCATAAGGCGACCAAGCGCCAATATTATGTCGCATAGTCTTATTATGCTAAATCTAAGTCACTTAGTCGGGTATTGTCAAATGTTTACAGACATTAATTTAGTCGATTTGGCGTTTAGCTAAAAGTAAAATATTTTCCAAAATACAGATTTCTAGGCTTTGGTGATTTTTTCCCAAATAGGTAACGTCATTACTTGATAGATGGCAGCATTATTCCAAAAAACTTGAATTTGGCGCTTAGTCGAGTTATGCATAACGCGGTCCATATATGTGATATATTCTGCGTTAAAAATAGTGTTTGTGAGTAATATGAGTTTAGAAATGTAGATTAAACTTTTTTATTCGTCAATAAATCATATTTTATCTATATCTATAGAATTATGTCTTGGAAGTAGTCATTATTATTTGCTTGTTATAAAAGTACTGAAATGTGAGATATGCCGCATATTTATTCACAATATTTTTGTCTTGCCACTGCTCGATATGTCGCTAAATGTTACCACATAGACTACAACCAAATCACCAGACTTTTAGAAATTGATTTATTGGATCAGGAGTATTTGAATAATGTAAGAACAAAACATATTGCAGTTGATCAGGTAGACATTTTAGTTAGAGAGAATTAATGGCAATTGCCAGTTGAGCCTAACGGCAAATACTGCAATAAGAATAAGCAGTGTTTCTTTAAGATCGATTCTCACTAGTAGACCGGTCTAAAATAGGAGTGAGGTTACAATAATTACCATCAAGTTGAAAATTGGCAGGATTGTTCAAAATACAATCATAAATGAAATCTAAAAATTCCTCATAAATCCAACGCGAGCTAAAAAATTTACGCGGGGTCAAAGGTCACCAAATATGGTTTTTAGCGATTTTCAGCGAAACTGCAAGTTTTATCATAAAATTAGTTCTAACAAAAAATGTAGATTAGATAAGTATCTATAAAAAATATCTTAATACTTTTTTTCGTAAGAGTCACCGTTTTTGAGATACAACGATTCAAAGACTTAAAAGAGTTCTAATCGTCATATGTATTAGTACACCACGTATATACATCACTGAAGCTGTAATACAAGTAAACATAATATTCTATCGCTAAACTTAACTTATATTACACATAATAATATAAGATATTATAAATATTATAATGTTTCTACTATACAGCTTGCGGTCTAGAGGGGGATGCTATGTATAAGTTGTGTTATATTACAGTGCCAACAAAAAAATCTTTACGAAGTGAATGTAACGCGAGAATAATAAGAATTACTATTTCAATTTTACAGCTTATTCCCAACAAAAATAGTAAATTGATATGACAAAGTATTAACTTATAATAATTCTTCTTACTTATGCGTCTTATTCAATTTGTAAAGATGGGTTCTGTCGGAATAAACACTTCCTATCGGTACGTCGGCTAATCTAATCACCCTACCTATTCTTTTCTCAAAAGGGTTTGAACATAATAATGAAAGCCAACTTTCTAGGCAAAATGTTTATTAAGTACTAATAAACATTTCAATATACAATAAACTTTATGCAAATTTAGTTTGTTTACTATTCTGCAAATTACACCGTTATCTTTCTGGGTGGCGAAATCCTTCAGGTAGATGACACCCTCGAGGTATTAATAGGGATGTTCACAAAAAATTAAAAAGTCATTTCAAACATGTAAAACGATTAAGAAACACCCTAGGAATAATTGTCCAAAATTTCAACAAAATTGAAAAAGCCTTTTTAGAAAAAATCTTTATTAGAAATCTAGCATTATTTTAAATTTCAAGAACGCTTCTCTATTGGCCTGACGTCACTAGTTGCATACCCCAAGCGCGCGCCATTCTCATAGTGTTACTGTTTACCTGCTTGACGTTTCAGGTCATTTTATTTTGTTCTCTTCTTGTTTTGTCAGGGTTAAAGTGGAGTTTTATAGTGAATTTGTTTAGTTTAAAGTGGATAGATAGACTGTTTGTAAGGACATATTTTGGGTTTTACAAAAATAAACAAATAAAATGGAAGAAGGTTTTCAGAAGGCCGATTCGTATAAACTACCGACTGTAGTGTAGATGTAACAATGGTGTATGATTTTTTGGCATCTTGTAAAAAAATAAATCTACCACAGCTTTACTGAGTGTATATTCCATATAATTTTCCATGTCTTCTTTAAACTAAAAAAAGAAATGCTTAATACTCCACAAAAAAAAATAGAGAAAGTTGTATGCATGCATTGTACGCATGCATATTGTATACATACATTGGCTGGTTATTACTTTACCTTGGTTAGGTGTATTAAAAATATTTTTATTCTTCTTCATGTGCCTTGTCCGTTGTGGACGTTGGCTATCATCATGGCAATTTTAATTTCATTTGAGGCGTTTCTGAATAACTCGATCGATTTTTGTCCAAATCATTGGCGTAAGTTTTTAAGTCATGAGTGTCTTTTCTTCCGGGTCCGCGTTTGCTCTCTATTTTACCTTGCGTTATCAGTTGGAGTATACGATATTTATCATGCCTCATGATATGACCGAAATATTTAAGATTTCGTTTCTTAATTGTAAAAGAGATTTCTTTTTGTTTTCCCATTCGACGCAATACCTGTACGTTGGTGTGGGTCGCCCAGGATATTTTGAGGATTCGTGGGTACACCCACATCTCGAATGCCTCTAGCTTTTTCATTAATGTTTCCATTATTGTCCAGGCCTCTGCGCCATATAGCAAGACCGGAAATAATAACATTTTAGCAGCCGCATTTTTAGTGGGAGAGATATTATGTCGCAATGGGTGAAAATATTTCTCATGCATGTTGTTAAATGTTGCTATGTCCTTTTCAACTCTAGATCTTATTTCGGTTGTTTCGTATTTCGAGTTGACAACTGTTCCAAGGTAAAAAATATTTTTGAACTTGGGTATTATACATTTTCATTTCAACCAATCTTTTCACTAAATTATTAATGATTTTAATATAATATAAAGTCATATTACCTACATCCACATGTAGTTATTTCAAGGTTTACTTTTACTGTATGTATTATTAGAATTCCGTTTTTAGGAATATCCCAGTTTAAGGAATACAAATTTGTGGTCCCGAAACTTTTTCATTTACTCTTTAAGGGGGTAGGTGCAAAATCTTGGTCCAATGCTATTTAAATTCATTAATTTTTTATGAATCCTGAGAAAACTAATAAGTATTTTTGAAAAATGTAAATGCAGAAAGAACAATTACATTATTACCAAGGGTCGAAAGTCTCTGGAAAACTTCTATAATGTTTATTTTATTAAGTTAGTTCTTTAAGTTAGTTATTTTAAGTTCTAGCTGCAACAAACCATTTCTTTTGCTGTTTTAAATTGGCTGGAACGGTAATAAAAATCTTGTCAGAACTGTTTTTTGATGTATTTACACACCCAGGAACAAAACACCACTTATTTGGCTTTATTTTTAATAATTAAATACGTAAAAAACTGCGCACATTCAAATACACTGAGTAAATAAGTATACAAAACTAGTCGTCGATCAAAGACGTTACGACTGCTGACGTCACAGACCGTAGCCTCGCTGCAGGGTACCGTTTTTCTAGCCTCCACGAAAATCAACATTATGAACTCATTTATCTTAAAAAATATACATTTTTAAACAGTTTTATGATTGTTACGTCTTCATATACCTTGTAATCTATTGAATTTAACTATATTTAAAAATTAGTGAACATCCCTATTAGTATTGAGTACTGCTTCGGAGTGAAAATACGTGTTAAACCTAATTATATGTATTACTTGAATATTGAATGTGAAGTTTAAAAAAAACTAATTCAACTCCACAAGAAGTTATTTCCAATTAGGAATTAGCTTTCTTCTCTCTATGTATGGAGCGCCTAAAAAACTACTTGCTGAGATAAGTTTCGATATGCATGTTTCTTTAAAAATACTCGAAGTATAAAAAACAAGTGCAATTATTTCGTCTTCCTCCAACCTCGGCGGCTGCTCATCAACATCTCTTTCGGGTATATTACTAAGTTCTAGTGTGGCTTGGTTATCAGCTAGATCCAAAAGAATGGTGATGGAAATTAGTCAACAGTTCATTAGAACCAATTCAAACTTTACTCCCACCTGCGCCGGAAAAAATCCTGAACATAATTCTTTGCAACTGTAAAAAGGGACGTAGCGCTAAATATGGTTGCAAAAAAGTTGGACTGTTTTGTTCGGTAGCATGCACTAATTGTCAAAACCGGTCGTGCTCCAATGTTGAATCACCAACAATTGAGGAGTCATTTGATTATATCGAGGAGCCATGCGATGAGTCATTATTGGGGCAATTTACTTGCACCCAGGATGAACAAGAAGAAGAAGAACAAGAAGAACTAGAATGTGAAGAGGAAGAAGAAGAACAAGGAGAAGAGGAAGCAGAAGTGTTAGAAAATTATGAACCAGTTGGATAAATTTCCCTTTTTTTAATTTATACCGCTTTTTATAACTTATATCATTTTTGACCCTTGCCAATATCAATTATTCAATAGCTTCAAATTAAACAGAATCATAACAGATCCGTGGAATAGGTCTACTGGGGAAACCACGTTAAAGGTGGTGTGGAAACGTGTACGCATATTATGACGATTACAACTTTTTGAATTGTTGTATCTCAAAAACGGTGGCTCTTAGGAAAAAAAGTAATAAGACATTTTTTATAGATAATCATCTAATCTACATTTTTTGTTAGAACTAATTTTGTGATAAAACAACGTTTCGCTGAAAATCGCTAAAAACTATGTTTGGTGACGTTTGACCCTGCGTAAATTTTTTAGCTCGGGTAGGATTTATGAGGACTTTTTAGATTTCATTTATGATGGTATTTTGAGCAATCCTGACAATTTTCAGCTTGATGGTAATTTTTATAACCTCGGATGTGTAAGTTGACCGGAGTATATACGTTCCGTTTACTTTATACATACAGGGTAGCGAGAAAGTATGGAAACACGAAATTTTCTCGGAAACCGCTTGAACGATTGTTTTAAATTTTGGTGGGTAAGGGTATTATAATACGGCCGATATTATAGTGGTAATAACATTGTTGTCAAATTTTCCGTTTTTCTGGAAATCTAATGAACTTTCTTATTTTAAATGGAACACCCTATATATTTTTTGCGTTTTGAAGTCCTTAAGAAATTATGATTATTTTTCATGTTATATTCCCTATACCTAAATGCCATAATTTCGGAGTTATTGCTACATTTATTAAAAAAAAAAAATTAACAAATTATACAACTTTATTTTTTTGGACCGGGTAGATATTATTTTAGGTTCTTTTGGTCATTGTGAACAAAAAAGGTCTTTTGTAATTTTCCTCAAAAGTTAATAATTTCAAGTTATAAACATATTAAAACTGAAAAAAAATCGAAAAATGACAATTTTCTGTGTTTAAAAACATAAGTAAAATATTATTTTTGAAACAATGAAGTGCCTAAATTCAAGCTCAAACCTTATTTTATTAGATACCGATAAGTTATTTGGTCTTATTTCATTCTAAAACATTATTTTTAGTTGTTAATGCAGCCCGATAGCCCGTCATCGCATATGAACTTTATTAACAATAAAAAAAAACAATGTTTTGGAATAAAATATGAGAAAAATTCTTATAAAGATCTGATAGAAAAAGGTTTGAGCTTGAATTAAGGTACTTTGTAATTTTCAAAATGATTTTTTACTTGTCTTTTTGAACCTTGAAAATCGTAATTTTTCGATTTTTTTCAGTTTTAAATTGTTTATAACTCGAAAACGATTAACTTTTGAAGAAAATTACAAAAGACCTTTTTTGTTCACAATGACCAAAAGAACCTAAAATAATATCTACCCGGTCCAAAAAAATAAATTTGTATAATTTGTAAATTTTTTTTTATAAATGTAGCAATAACTCCGAAATTATGGCATTTAGGTATAGGGAAGATAACATAAAAAATAATCAGTATTTCTTAAGGACTTCACAACGTAAAAAATATACAGGGTGTTCCATTTAAAATAAGAACGTTCATTAGATTTTCAGAAGAATGGAAGATTAGACAACAATGTAATTACCACTATAATACCGGCCGCATTAGGACACCTCTACCCACCAAAATTTATAAAAATCGTTCGAGCGGTTTCCGAGAAATCACCGTGTTTCCATACTTTCTCGCTACCCTGTATACCCGTTCCATGTAGCTCCACCACTGTTCTCAGTAGACGACGCGATTACTTTTCGTTTCCGTTTCATATTGTACATAATATGTACATATGTACATATTATGTACATACATATTTTGTTTCAGTTTGGTCACATTTTATCCTAAGTGTGGTCGGTAATATTGAACGCGATTGTATTTGTATTTAATAATATTTTATATAAACGAAATAACACGGATATGGAAAGTAAACGGAACATACTTTTGGTGAAAATCGACGCTTATCGTAACACCATAGAAAATTTCTGGTCAAGTGATTTTCCTGTCACCTGGACTAAGAACTGGAGCATTAAACGAAACTAGTTTCACATGTATATAAGGGAATTTCACCCCGCCATGTGATATTACGCAGTCAGGATTAAATTGTTCTATTTTTAGCAATAATATGAAGAATTACGTGACTATGGATATTAGTCCATTGATAGTTTTACGAAACCATGAAATCTTTTGCGCTCTAGACCTCTTTTAAATACCATATAAGAGAGGTCCATTCCTCCTCATTTGTAGATCTATCTTCCATTCCTCTGATTCCTTCTCTCCCAATGCTGTTTTCGCCATCGTTCGTCTTTCATTAACATTACATGCCATATGCCATTACCATAAAAGTTGTTTGAATTTTATTGTATCTACAGTATTGTAAATCCTTCTTGTCCTTCTGCTTATTTCTTCATTTGGGATGTGATCAAGTCTGCATATCAGACACGTTCTTCTTAGCGGTAGGTATCACTTCCAGTTTTTTCGTTTCTTTCATCGTAATTTGTCAACATTCAAATCCGTACGTCAAAATTAGTTCTACAACCGATTTTGTAGATTGTCATTTTTGTTCATCAACTATTTTTAGAAGACTAAAGTAATGGCTTTACTGTTTGCACTACATTGAGGCCCTGTTGTATCTCCTGCTGAATGTCTCGTTTCGATGTTCCTTCGCAATCACTGTCCCTAGGTATTAAAAATGTTCGCATTTTTTATATTTTTAATCGGGAGTTAATCGAGGGATCGTGGGACCCGAATTTTCGTATTCTTCAGTTAACTTTCAGATAATAAAATCCATGTATATTAAGACACGGATTATTGTATAATTGACTCCGCATAATATAATTATATTTAATATCTAAATAAGTTAAATTTTTGTTTGTGACTGTTACTTTTTAATTGTTTTATATACCTATTAGAATTTAATGTATAAAGCCGTCCGATAAATAAACAAATTAGACCAAACACCTTTTAGCTGCCGAATTTAATTGTTTTAAGTCAAACCTTATACCGCAAATAATACTGTCAGAAATGATAAAAGAAATCACAAATTGGATTCCGCTGAAGACAATACACTGAGCATGACCTTTTCATTGTGGGGGCAGATAGAAAACGACATAAAAATAATGAAAAAAATAATGGAAGCCAATTTGTGGAAACCTAACAGATTGGAAACGCGTAACAAACTCTGCAGATATTTGATGAATTCTGAAAAATATGTAAACGTGGACTGATTAATCCACCTTAAAAGAATTTATTACTAATGCCGCTTAGCATTGCCATAATCTAACAATATTTAATGAGGGATGATGGTAATGAGGCAGACAATGTATTTTTAATATGGTCACATGGAATGGAATGATCGGACATTTTACTGACGGAATATAAATAAATAAACAATGTTACAGAGGAATTTATAAAATTTACAATGAAAAAAGAAAATAACATATTAACCGTACCACATTTGTTAATATTTTAGAATATTGCATATTGGATATTAGTGGAGTCACTGAAGGTTTTCACCTCCGATTTCGTTGAACCTCCATCGATTTTCATGAAAATGGATGAGTAATTAGAGGATACCTCAAGGAACAAAGGTGACATGATGCCAACTTGCGCTTTTACCCTGGGGGTGGATGCCACCCCTTCTCGGGGGTAAAAATTATTTTATTAAAAACAAACCCATAATTCAATAGAGGGACTAACTCTAGCCAAATTTGTTATATAAAGTTATTCATATAAATTAATACTTTTTGAGTTATTAAAGATAAAAGATTTTATTTTTTTCGTAAAAAAATGCATGTTTTAAAGTTTTTATTCACGTATAACTCAAAAACTATAAGCTTTTGAAAAAAAGTTGTAATTACCAAAATTAAAGACAATAAAAAATTGAATACAATTCCTGTTTAAAGAACTACACTAATGTTAATTCAAAGTGAGTTATGGGTAATTGAAAGTATATTTTTTCGACAAGTACGCAAATCTAAGCATTCAAGCTTAAATAACGGGAAAACGATGCAGTTTTTAAAATATACCTACTTAAAACTTGTCAAAGCACTTCGGAATACCTATCAAATGAACTCCAGAAGAAGTTAATAGCATCAAAATTAAGCAAGTTATGACGAAAATAAAAGAACCCTTTGGAATTTTTTTGAAAAAGTGAAAAATAAAACATACGCCATTTCCACAAATATTAAAATTTATAGAAATCCTGACAAAAGTTTCTTTATATTGGCATAATTAATGATTTCAACAATTTTCACCGGTTTAGAATTCATATTTTTGAAAAAAATATATCATTTAAAAAATTCGGAATTTTTCAAATTATCGTAATTTTTATTTTCTTTTAATAATAACTTTAAAAATACTCAATATAAGAAAAATACTTCTGAATCAAATATTATACCTTTTTCCATTTCTCTAGGGTACAAAATAACCAAGTTAGAAACGTTTAAAGCTTAAATTTTGCTGCGAGAACCATGCAACCGGGGCCATTTAACCTTTTATTTTTAAAAAAGTAAGGGGTTTAAAAGATTAAGTTTAATGTGGTTTAAAAGCCCTTAGTTTTGGCTTCCAAATGTTTCTTAGGTAAATCTGATATCTCAAAATTAACGGAGTTATTAAAAAAAAACAATAACATTTTTTGGAAAAATTTTTAAAAGATAACTTTTGAAAAATTTTTGGTGCATAAATTTTAATGCTATCAACTTGTTCGGGGGCTCATTTGATAGATATATTTAAATACTTTGACAAATGTTTAATACGTTTATGTTATAAAATGCATCATTTTCCCGTTATTTAAGCTTGAATACTTATATTTAGGTAGTCGCCAAAAGAAATATACATTCAATTACCTATAACTCACTTTTAGTTAACACTAAAGGGTTTTTCTGGTAAGGAATGTATTTCGTCTTTTATTAGCTTGAATTTTGGTAATAATAACTTTTTTGTAAAAACTTATAGTTTTTGAGTTATTTATAAAAGATCGGTAAAAAACATGCATTTTTCTCACGAAAAATTTAAATCTTTAATCTTTAATAACTCAAAAAGTTTTGATTTATTTTAATAACTTTATATAACAAATTTTGCTTAGAGTTAGTCCCTCTATTGAATTACGGGGTTGTTTTTAATAAAATAATTTTTACCCCCGAGAAGGGGCGGCATCCACCCCCAGGGTAAAAGCGCAAGTTGGCACCATGTCACCTTTGTTCCTTGAGATATCCTCTAACCACTCACCAATTTTGATGTAAATCGATGAAGGTTCAACGAAATCGGAGATAACAGCTCACATCCACCTTCAGTGACTGCACTATATTGAAATATTGGATAGAAAACCAACCTGTGCCTGTGTCGTAAACCAATATACATACATATTATATTTATTATTAAAATTACAAATATTGTAAAACTGAAAAATTGATCTTAAATACGCCTTAAAAGTGAAAAAGTTTCGTTGTACAAGCTAAGACCGTAAATATATATAGTGAGAGGCAAAATTAGGGAATAAATTCATTTTTTAAGGAATTGGAACTTTGAAAATAGATCTCGCAACACGTCGATCTTGATTTTTAAATTATGATTTTTTAGCATATAGATGTATCATACTAGTAACGTTCATCTGGACGTGATGACGTAATCGATGATTATTTAAATATTCAGCGATATAAACATTAACATAATTGTTTATAGACGGTGGCAAAAAAATAGTTCTTTAATTAAATTCATTGACACAACAAGAAGTATGTACCTAATTTATGTAATTCACAACCATTTTATTGTTGTCAGAAAAAAGAAAACAATATTTATTTGACAAATAAACATCGCTTTTCGTTGTTTTCATATTCAAACTGCCACCACCTGCCCTTTAGCAGTAATTGAACCACAAACCACAAACTTCTTGAACCAGGTAAAAACCAGGGCTCATCTGTAAAAATATTAGCACATTTGGACGTTGAGAGGTGACTCAAATTTTTTTGCAGAAATTGCTTGAAAATAAATCAAATAATAATATTTGAGTTATTCTCCCTCTCAAAAAGGTCCGGAACATTGTTTAAATAATCAAAATGTCAAAAAATGAAGGAAATATTCGATTTTTTTCTTCGTTTTTTGATTATAACTTATAAAGTATTCATTTCCGAGAAAAGTTGTACTGACATAAAAGTTGCGTAATTAAATTTCCTACAATATAGAATTGGTTAAGAATTTAAAAAATAGTCACCCTTGTTGCCAAATAGCAATAATTGCCAAAAAAACATACAAAAACAAGTATTCGCATTTTACGTTTTTCAACCATTTATGCTACACTTAGGACCTTCATATTTCACCCAGAAAAACTGTATGATATAGTAAAATAATACTGTAAATTTTATTAAGATCGGTTCAATAGATTTTGGGCGTCAGGATTTTTTTTTTAAATAAACATTCATTATTGGTGCTACGCGCAGGACAGCGGATAGTTTGCTATTATTGGGCATTCCAATGACCTTTGATAATGATTGATACATTTTAATTTTTAATACATTTCGGTATAAATAAATAAATTTGTTTATTGCAAAATAAAAACAAATACTCTATCCTTTGAAATAACACTTTTATTGTTTATACATATTTTAACTTAGAGAATAAAAGTTTATTATTTTTAAACATATGCAATTGTTTAAACAATATTTCACAAACAATAATAAAATTAATTTGATTTTTGTAGAATTAAAATATTAAAATACAACAAAATATAGAGTAAGAAAATAATATATTAGATAAAGATTAGAAGAAATTTTGGTGGAAATCAACTTGTGTGAATCGAACACCGCTGTCCTGCGCGTAGCACCAAAAATTAATGTTTATTTAAAAAATTTCCTGACGCCGTGGTAATTAATTGATTTTAATTTTGCAAATTGCAAATGAAAGGTACAGTACACTTTTATAAGCAAAAAAGATTCAACTTGCTATCTGCTTTATTTTCAGTCCTGTAACATTTTGAAAAAATGAATTTTTTTTGCGAAAGCTGGATTGCAAAATTTATTTTGCAAAATCTATTGAACCGATCTTAATAAAATTTACAGTATTTTTTACTGTATCATAAAGTTTTTCTGGGTGAAATATGAAGGTCCTAAGTGTAGCATAAATGGTTGAAAAACGTAAAATGCGAATACTTGTTTTTGTATTGTTTTTTCGCAATTATTGCTATTTTGCAACAAGGGTGACTATTTTTTAAAATTTTTACCAATTCTATATTGTAGGAAATTTAATTAAGATTAAAAGATCGAATTTTTCCTTAATTTTTTGACATTTTAATTATTTAAACAATGTTCCGGACCTTTTTGAGAGGGAGGATAACTCAAATATTATTATTTGATTTACTTTCAAGCAATTTCTGCAAAAAAATTTGAGTCACCTCTCAACGTCCATCTCAAAACAGATGCGCCCTGGACTAGTAACATTGCTGGTCATTTCTGGAGTCACTTATATTACGAATTTCCAATCTAATTGTATTTTTTAACTCTTGTAAATTTTGTGGTTGATCGACGATTCAGGTCATGCTCATTAATTTCTTAAAATGTATTGAATTAAATGGGAAATAAATGAGTCCCTAATTTTGTCTATTAAAACACTTGAAGAAGTTTATTAATAAATGTTTGGTACGGATGTTATTTCTACTACTGCGAGAAAACAAAAATAAATTGCCATATTGGCCACATAGTCGAAGCAATAAAGCACTGAACCTCCGAAAAAAAAAGAATGTGTGTGTACTTTGTACGCACGTAAGAAGATATTCTTCTATTATACATTAAATAGGTAATTTAAACGAAGTAAATATACTTAAAAGGTTATTTGTATTTTATTTAAAAATCAAACTAACTTTCTTATCTACCACTTTCAAAAAATTTTTATTAAACAACCAAAAATAAAAAAAATATGAATCGCCCAGGAATTGAACCCGCAACCTTCCAATCTCAATGCTAACGCATTTCCCACTACTCCATCGAGGCCCTAGAAATAGACATGTAAGTTTCGGATATAATTACACAACACGGCGACATATAGTGTAAAAATGTTATGCTTACATAATATTTTATTATTTTACTACAGGGAAACACAAATCCAAAAACACAAGAATTATAATAAATAATACATTTCCTAAAACCACTAATATATTCTTTTAATGACTTATTTGCACGGTTACAGATACATATATACCTATCTTGAAAGATTAGCAATGAACTACATACTGTCAGAACTACATACTGTCAGTATGCGCAGGCGCGCGGATCATGTACAATTTTACCCTCAATCGATTCGCCGCTAAAGAAGAATATCTTCAAAAACGAAAATACGGATCTTAATCATTATTTTTGCATTCGATTCGTGAATGCGCCAGGAAATTTTGTTATACCTTCTTCTTCTTGATGTGCCTATCCGTGACGAATGTTGGCGATCATCATGGCAATCTTCACTTTATCTGCAGCAACGCGGAAAAGCTGCACAGATGTTGTGTTGAACCAGGTTCTGAGGTTCTTTAACCAGGATGTTCTTCTTCTTCCTGGACCTCGCTTTCCAATTCCTTGCAGGATGACTTGTAGGAGGGCATATCTGGATTCATTTCGCATAATGTGTCCAAAGTATTCCAACTTTCGCAATTTGATGGTAGTCATTACCACTCGGTTCTTCCCCATTCTTCTAAGGACCTCCTCATTTGTGACCCGATCAGTCCATGGGATTTTAAGAATTCTCCGATATAGCCACATCTCAAATGCTTCCAATTTTCGGCACATATCCTCGTTCAAGGTCCATGATTCAACACCATAAAAAAGGACAGAGAAGACGTAACATCTCAACATTCTTACTTTTATACCAAGAGAAAGGTTGTGACTCTTGAAAAACGCCCCCATACGGTTGAAGATTGATCTAGTTTTTCCGATGCGCGCTCTTATTTCTTGGTTATTGGTCCATTCTTCATTTATTATGGTGCCGAGGTAGTTGTAGTGCCTCACTCTTTCTACAGGGGTTTGGTTGATATAGAGTTGACCTTCTGTTATCTTTTTCTTGCTAACGATCATAAGCTTTTTCTTTACGTTTATATTGAGTCCATATTGTTGACTGTAATACGTGATTTTGTCCATGAGGACTTGTAGGTCTTCTAGGTTGTCCGCAAATACTATGGTGTCATCTGCATACCTGATATTATTTAGCCGGTACCCGTTTAGTAGAATACCTTTTTCAGTTTCGTGCAAAGCTTCGATAAATATTTTTTCAAAGTAAAGATTGAAAATTAGGGGGGACAAAATGCAGCCTTGCCTCACTCCACGCATGATTTTGACATATTCGGTGAGTTCACCGTCAACTCTGAGGTTTGCAGTCTGATTCCAGTAAAGGTTTCTAATTATTTTCAGATGTTTGTTGTTAATTCCTGCTTCTTTTAGTATTTGCATCATCTTGGCGTGTTGTACTCGATCAAACGCCTTCTCGTAATCAACCAGACATGCCGTATACGTCGCAATTGACGTCTCTGCATCTCTGGAATAAGACTTGTATTGAAAACAAAGCCTCTCTCGCACCAACAGCATTTATGAACCCGAACTGGTTGGGCGAAATTTGACTTTCACATAGCTTATAAATTCTCATATGGATTACCTTTAGGAACAATTTTAGGAGATGACTCATCAGGCTTATCGTACGGTATTCTTCGCACTTTTTGGCTCCTGGTTTTTTTGGAAGTGCAATAAACTCAGACTTAAGCCATTCTGTTGGTATTTGTCCAGAGTTGTTTGTTGAATATCTTTGTGATTATTGCTATTGATTCGTTGTACATCAGTTTGACTAGTTCTGCTTGTATATTATCGGGCTTTGCCATCCTTTAGCTGTGTTATGGCAGAATAAAATTCCTGCTGTAATATTCTTGGTCCATCATTTACCTCTTCTTCTAGCTCAAAGGTGTTATCTCTTTGGTCTTCAAATAGTTTTTCTAGATATTCTTTCCACGTTCTAATTTTACTCTGTTTATCTAAGATGATGTTTCCGTCAGAATCAGTTAAATTTCCTCTCTGTCTCCGTCTTAGTCCACCTGTGAGTTGTTTAACTTTCCTATGTACATTGTGACTATCGTACTTTGATTGTAGAATCTCAATTTCTTGACATCTCTCCATTGCTTCTTTTTCTTTCGCTTCTCTGATTTTCCTTCTTATTGATATATTGATTGTTTTGTATGTGTCGGGATCATATTTTGCATTTCTTCTTTCGTTCATTAGTTTCAGGATCTCATCTGTCATCCATGATTTCTTCTTGGTTAATTTATCTGCCTTTAAGTGTCTATCCTTTACATTTTGAACTATTTCGGTCATCTGTTTGATCATTTGTTCTTCGTTCGATGCGTCTCTAATTGCAGTCACTTGCTCGTTTAACGTGGCTTGGACCCTCATTTTCGTGTCAGGGTCTTTTAGCATACGTAGGTCGTATGATTGTGATTTCTTTTTCTGCACTATTTTGAGTTTGACGCGAAATACTCCCACCAGTGGAACGTGGTCCGTCTCTAAGTCTGCTCCAGGATAAGTCTTGACAGATGTAAAGCTGTTTCGGAATCGTTTGTTTACTAAAATGTAATCTATTTGATTTCTAATAATTCTCCCGGGTTTGTCTTGAGGGGATTTCCATGTGTACAGCTTTCGAGGTGGTAATTGGAAAAATGTGTTTGTGACAACGAGTTCCGAGTATTCTGCGAATTTTTCTAGGAGGTCTCCTCTGTCGTTTCTGACTCCAAGTCCATGTGCGCCGATGTACTGCGTCTTATCTCCAGCTCCAATCTTGGCATTAAAGTCTCCCATAATGATAAGAACTTCCTGTCGTGGAATTTGCTGTATAATTCTGTTGATATTCTCATAAAACTCAATAGCTTCTTCCTTTTCTTACCGTTACCCCTAGCCGTGATATAATATTGAAAAACTGCATACAAAAAATGCATTCTTAAAGTGCATCTCAAACAGACAATAAAAAAAATCAGAACTCGTCAATTATTGGCGAAAATGAGTTCAGTTTTGTTACTCGGTGCCCGAGTACATAACTTTTGCCCCTCTCCATAAAAAGTCTTGCATATTTTTTCAATTGAGTATTAGAAAAAGTAGGAATATGAACCTCCCACAAATAATAATCATTAAAAATATAATCTTAGTCTTCTCTTACCAAACAAAAATGGTATTCCCTTCTCTAACTTACATTTTAATTTGTTTGTAAACACTCAGTCTATTATAGAATCACTTACCATGTAGGTACATACACAGTAGAAACTGAATTAAAACGAGCTTCACTTTATGAATTTAGGGATTCCTCACGAGAAATTGATTCTATTTGTATTGTATGAAAGTTTGTTTACTTGTTCTCGCTTTCTTAGAACAAGAGAGTTATTTTTGTGCTGCATTTAGATATCGTTTCTGGAAACCGATTTTAAATATCCTTAACTTTTATTTTTACCCAGATAGCCGAGGCACGCCGAGATATTAATAAAACACAATAGACATAAGATGATAGAATATACAGGGTGGGCCAAAGAAAAGAGTCCACCTCAATATTTGGCGGTAGTTATTAGATTTTAAGGAAATGCCGAAACAGGTCGATTTTTATTTTTATATTGCAATTTTTTGGCGTATATTTCATATTAGTGACGTCATCCATCAGAGCGTGATGACGTAATAAATGATTTTTTTAAATGAGAATAGGGGTCGTGTGGTAGCTCATGAGAAAGGGCGTTCAATTCTCTATTCAGTAATACAGGGTGTCCCCGAAAATAATGCGTTCCTTAAAGGTATAGATAGAAGGCACAATGTAGAGAAAAAAAGTCTTATAACCATTTTTTTCTAAATTCAGCCGTTTGACCAAAAAACGAAAATACATTTTGATATGCAAATTGAAGTCTGGCAACACCGTTGACACATTTAAAAATACAGTAGACTCGCGATTATCCGAGGTAACTGGGACCGTGACTACCTCGGATAAAGAAAAACTCGGTTAACACTGACATTGGTTATATTGATAGAAAAACACGTGAATAATCATAACTGTGGATATTTTAATGACAAAATTAATACAGTACTGTCTATAAAAGATAAAAA
The DNA here is from genome assembly GCF_917563875.1 of Diabrotica virgifera virgifera. Lineage (NCBI taxonomy): Eukaryota > Metazoa > Arthropoda > Insecta > Coleoptera > Chrysomelidae > Diabrotica > Diabrotica virgifera. The sequence goes on along the minus strand of NC_065445.1, from coordinate 198,957,814 downwards.
CATTTACCTTAATAATGTTACTGTTTAAAAAAGTATTTGATTTTGCATAAGCTTTGCTCCTCTTTTTAATTTTGAGGCGGCTATGTTGCGGCATGGTTGAAAATTGTAACTCACCTGTTCTGACTTTTGCCTCGGTTAACCGAGGGGCTCGGATGATCGAGACTCGGATAATCGCGAGTCTACTGTACATAGTAGGTTTGTAGGTCATTTGTATCTGGTAGGTAGTAAAGTAAAAATGTAAATATCAACCAAATGGCTAGTGTTTACATTTTTTCACCCCTTGGTTTGTTTGATGTTATTGTCATTTCCAAAGAACAGGTCGGTATTTCTTAATACCGTTATTTCAAAGGATACAGAAAGGGTAAAGGGTGCAATATTTTATGAATTACCCAGAACACTAAATGTAGAGGCCTATAATTTTCTTTCAAAATGTTTTGCCGGTACTTCTTGAAGACGTGCCTTCGCAAACACGACGCGACGTCAAATGTTGTTTCTTCACGACGCCGACGGAGACCCAGCACATTTTACCAAAGCTGTAAAAAATCTTCGGGATACTACTTATCCTCGTCGTGGAATTGGTAGGAATGGACTCATTCTGTGGCTACCGTGAGTCCCGAATTCAATGTATTGGATTTTTATTTTTGGGGACATTTGAAATCGTTAGTGTATGATAACCGACATAAAATCCAAACAGAAGCTGAATTACAAAAACGCATTTTTGGTGCTGCAGAAACTATCCGACATAATTTAGTTAACTATGGCATTACTAACAAGCGGATTCGTCGTATCGATGCATGATAGAGCTCACTTTGAAAATTTAAGTATTATAAAAATTATTGTCAATTAAGCACAAACATTTAATTTAATTTTTAGACCACAAGTAAACAAATTACTGATAGTCGGAGCAAAATGTAAAATACTAAATTAGAATCATTAAACGTTGTCTGTTGTATTTAATTTCCACTGTAAACTATGTAATTCAGTTAAAACCCTTGCATTCAACACCTTTAAAGCTTAATAAATACATATTACTAGTTTAGTTAAAAGATACAGTGTTTTTTATTGTAAGGATACAAATCATTTTTCCACTAAGAGCATTAATTACATTTTAGGAATTAAACCATAGTTACTTAAGTAAAAGTTATAATTTATGTAAAATTTCGAGCCTTAATCCAAAACCTTAATTCAGATATTAATAGCAAAAATGCCACATTATTAAAGCAAGAAATAATTATTTTGCAGGTACATAAGTATGTACCTACATTTAGGGTCATCAATCCTAAAAATCACACCTCAAACAGTAAATAGACAAGGGGTTCCATTAGATGAAATTTCTACAATCACAGGTTCTTCTACGCAATGTTGCCAGGTCATTAAAATTTATGAAAATAAAAATTCACTCGTATGGAGAATAATGTAATTTTTTTTGGAAATGGTTAACTTTAGGAATAAATGTTATAGGACTTTTTTGTTCTAAATTGTGTATTATATTCACATCTTAAAGAAACGTACTATTTTCGGGGAAACCCTGTATAGACATTAATATCATTATTTATACAGGGTGACCAAACAATATTTTTTGAATTAAATTAATTGACGCAAAAAGAAGAATGTATGTAATTTATTTAACTCAAAATATATTGTACTGCTGTCAGAAAATAAAAAATATTTATTTCACAAATAAACATTTCTTTTCGCTTAAATTAAATCACAAACAGCCTCCTACCTACCTCTTGACAGTTTGAACATTTAATTCAAGCGAAAAACAATGTTTATTTGGCAAATAAACATTTTTTTTTCTATTTTCTGAAAGCAATGAGTTTAATAGCATTTTGAGTTAAATAAATTACATACATTCTTCTTTTTGCATCAATTAATTTAATTCAAAAATTATTTATTGGGCCACCCTGTATAAATAATGATATTACTGTTTATATTACTGAATAGATAATTGAACACCTTTTCAAATGAGGTACCACACGACCCCTATTCACATTTAAAAAAATGATCGATTACGTTGGAAACAGAAAAATTGTACCGTGTATACAGAGTGAGTTTTATGTATGGAAACACTCAATTATCTCGAAAACAGCTTGCACGATTTTCATAGATTTTGGTAGATAGGGGTTTTCTAATGAGGCCGATATTATAGTGCTAATTACATTGTTGTCAGATCTTCAGTTTTTCTGTAAATCTAATAAACTTTCTTATTTCGAATAAAATCGAATATATTCGATATTCGATAAAATCGAATCGCATATCGAAAATTCACCCTGTTTGTGGATTTGCAGTAGGCCGCGTTTAAAATTTAAAGTTCAGTTGACTATTTTAAAAATTGTGAACCATCAACCTGTATGACTGTGCCAAATTTCAAATCTATATACATATATATTTTGATAGCCGAAACAAAGGGATGTCTTCATCTTAAATACGACACACTGTATCTTATCAATTCGATAATTGATTGCAACTAATATAGTCGTATTTTTTATAGATTCAAAATATACAATCAAAATACTGACTAAGTCACTAATTTTATCATAAAAGGTTCAAATTTATTGCATATAAGTATTGAACCAATTAATGCGTATTAATATAATATTATAATTATAATTATAATTATGGGGTGTCTTCATCTTAAATACGACACATTGTATCTTATCAATTCGATAATTGATTGCAACTAATATAGTCGTATTTTTTATAGATTCAAAATATACAATCAAAATACTAAGTCACTAATTTTATCATAAAAGGTTCAAATTTATTGCATTTAAGTATTGAACCAATTAATGCGTATTAATATATTATAAATAATTATAATTATTATAATAATAGAGTGAGTTTTATGTATAGAAACCCTCAAGTATTTCGGAAACGACTTGCACGATTTTTATAGGTTTTGGTAGATAGGGGTTTTCTAATGCGGCCGATATTATAGTGCTAATTACATTGTTGTCAGATCTTCAGTTTTTCTGTAAATCTAATAAACTTTCTTATTTCAAATGGATTACCCTGTATATTTTTTGAGTTTTGAAGTCCTTAAGAAATACTGATTATTTTTTATGTTATATTCCCTATAAATAAAATCCCATAGGTTCGGAGTTATTGCTACATTTATTTAAAAAAAAATTTGAACAAATTATAAAAATCAATTTTTTTGGCCTGGGTAAACATTATTTTAGGTTGTTTGGAGCATTGGGAACAAAAAAGATCTTTTGTAATTTTTCTCTAAAATTAATAGTTTCCGAGTTATAACAATTTAAAACTGAAAAAAATCGAATAATGACGATTTTCAGGGTTCAAAAACATAAATAAAAATACTATTATTGCAACTACGAAGTATCCAAATTCAAGTTCAAGCCTCATTTTATCAGCTACCGATAAGTAATTGGAGCTTGTTTCATTGTAAAACATTGTTTTTTAGTTGTTAATGCAGCCCGATCACCCGTGCTCTCATATGCACTTCATTAACAATTAAAAAACAATGTTTTAGAATAAAACGAGCCAAAAACTCTTATGGCAAGCTGTTAGAAGAAGAGTTGAGCTTGAATTTAGGTAATTAGTAATTTCAAAAATTATATTTTTTACTTGTGTTTTTGAACCTTGAAAATCGTCATTATTCGATTTTTTCAGTTTTAAATTGTTTATTACTCGAGAACGATTAATTTTAGAGAAAAATTACAAAAGACCTTTTTTTTCCAATGATCCAAAAAACGTAAAATAATGTCTAACCGGGCCGAAAAAATTGATTTTTATAATTTGTTTAAATTTTTTTTAATAAATGTAGCATAACTCCAAAATTATGGCATTTAGGTATAGGGAATATAGCATGAAAAATAATCAGTATTTCTTAAGGACTTCAAAACGCAAAAAAATATACAGGGCATTCTATTTGAAATAAGAAAGTTCATTAGATTTTCAGAACAAACGAAGATCTGACAACAACGTAATTAGCACTATAATATTGGCAGTGGCGGTTTCTCCATAAGTGCACATGTGCACGTGAACCCCCAAAATTATTTTCACACCAACATTCATATATGTAATATTTATCATTCTATAAATAACATTTTAATCTAACTATAAAGTAATTGAAATTCGAAATAACAGATCCAAGGAGTTTATAAGTATCTAATAGGTAACATTTAATTATTTTTATTCTATTTCAAAGAAGAAAGTTCATGGATGCGAGGCCTTAGACAGAACCCCGCGTTCACCGCTCTCACAGTGGTTCCTATCCCAATGACTTTCCATACGACAAAATACAACTCACCACCCACCCCGCTACCCGCTATAGCCCACAAGTTTAGATGGCCACAGGATCACAAGTTGGATGTGATCTTAGGGCATGATCTTTGGTGTTTTCAACGTGCACGGCACACGTATGTTTAAATTTTGCTTTCATGAAGTTCGAATTTCGGAACTATATTAAGAATGGAAGGATTTGTGGACGTAAATGTTAGCGTGGAATATTTAAAATCAATTAAATTTTCTTCATTATATTTAGAAGAAAAATTAAAAATGCCGAAACCAAATTTGTTAATTAAGAATGTACCAAAGTGCAAACGTCGGGATTATAAATGATTATTTAAAATGGAGATTTGTGTAAAAACTTACAAATTGTGTAGGTGTGAAGCACATATTTGGAGAAGAGGACGCATAATGAACAAAATAGAAGATACGATTTTAACTATCCAGTTGGAATTAAAGATTGGAATTCTCCAATTATGTACTTGTTACGATGCCAGTGACAACTGCAGAAACAGAACGATGTCTCTCTGCATTGAAACGTATCAAAACTTTCCTTAGAATAGCTATGGGCCAGGATCGATTAACTGCACTCGCAATGTTTTCAATAAAAAAAAAATGATTCAAGAAATTCCAAATTGTACTGAATTTGTTTGTGAATAATTTATCTAAAAAATAACAGGCCACTGACTTTCGTTACAAAACTTGCTTGTAACATTTAAACACTAAATTATAATTTTAAGTTAATAAAATACATTATTTATTGTAATTTTTAATAAGGTCCTTTGATTTTTACAATTTGAAGACACTCAAAAACCTTTACCTACGGAAATAGGGTCTCAAGATCTTTTTATATGTTAACATTATGTGTGCACCCCCAATATTTTACACCAGGCGCCGCCACTGAATATTGGCCGCATTAGAAAACCCCCATCTACCAAAATCTATAAAAATCGTGCAAGCCGTTTTTGAGATAATTGAGTGTTTCCATACATAAAACTCACTCTGTATTCTAAAACTTGATATTCTCATTTTATGTACAATACAAAGTCAAGGATTCAAAATGGATTGTATCGAAATTGGAAACTGATATATGAATACATTCATTTTAGAGACACAGCTTTACGTGTCTCGTAAATACTAGCTGTAAATTATGGCTTTGAGCGTAGCCACCCAACAAGATGTTCTCACACTGAGGCTACTCAATGTCAAGTCGAATTCTAATGTCACCATCTATCCTTCGTTATTACTAAATACCGCTTATTTTTATCTTCATTTTACAGCCACAGCATAGAAAAAGCATTGTTTCATAAGAAATTGTTTTATGCAATATTGGTGAGCCAGTTGCCATGAAGTGGTTATGAAAACTATAAAGTGTGGAACAAAAAGGCAGGTTATAAATTAAATAACACATATTCTGGGACCAAAAATAGTTCGATTGAGCCTAACTTACCTTATATTAATGTGCAGATACAAAAAGTTACAGCCCTTTGAAGTTACAAAATTAAAATAGATTTTTTCCAACATATTGCAAACTGTTTTTTTATTGAAAATGGACATGTGGCATTATTATGGCAGGAACATCTTAAAAAAATAACAGTGAAATTTTGTGCTAAATACTTTTTGAGTTATTCGTGGTTGAAAATTAACCATTTTCTATGAATTTAACTAAAAAACTATACAACGAGATTAGTGCCTTAATAAATCTTATAGTTATAATACAAAAGGAGATATGGTAGGTGAGTTTGTTTTTTTTGGTGCATGCGCAAATCGGTGTATTCAACTTGAAATAAGAGATAAACGGTCTAGTTTAGGTGTATAATTATGCCAATACCTTTTGTAGTGTTTAAAACATATAAATATTAAATATTAGATAAAATTATTTAAATATTAAATATTAAATGTTAATTACATTAAAACTAAGCGAGATATGCTGCCAAAAATTAATAACTAATGTATTTTAAGAAAAAATGAGAAGTATATTTAACCCCTCATCTACCAGAATTGAAATGCATCGTTTTCCTTCTACAATACCTTTTTTATAGTGTTATTTATATGTTCATCAAAAAGTTGGACGGGTTTAAAATGAACGGTTTTTGAAAAAAAAAAATAAGATCAAATTATAGAGCGCATTTTTAAATTTTCTTAAAAATCTTTCTTTTTCTCCATGTAACTTGAAAGATAGACAGTAATAAAAAATAAAAACAAAATTTTTATCTAAAAAAATCCTTTATTTTTGTTTGGTATCTTTTTTTTGTACCTCTTATCATTTTCGAGTTACATGCAGAAAAAGGAAAATTTTTAAGAAAATTTAAAAATGCGCTCTATAATTTGATCTTATTTTTTTCAAAAACCATTCATTTTAAACCCGCCCAACTTTTTGAACATAGAAATAACACTATAATAAAAGGTACTGTAGAAGGAAAACGATGCATTTCAATTTTGGTCGATGAGGGGTTAAATAAAATCTCGCTTAGTTTTAATGTAATTAACATTTAATATTGCTCATTTTAAAGGCCTTTTCAAGCACTACAATCACTCAAAATCGACTGTTTCTATGTTATTTCAAGTTGAATACACCGATTTGAGCATGCACCAAAAAAACAAACTCTTTTCACTTACCATATCTCTTTTTGTATTATAACTAGAAGATTTATGAAGGAAAGAATCTTTGTTTTTTTTTATAGGCTACAAAAATGTTATGTTCTTTGAATTTTCTTCGAAGTATTTTAAACATTGGATTTTTACTAAGCCTCCCTTGATAAACGACTTTTTTTCAAAGTTTTCTCCTCAAAGGTAGTTTTCACTGTATATTTCATAAAATGTGGTCCACGATCGACAATTTCTGTAAATTGAAAGAAATACAAGGTTGGCGGTTAATTTTGCCGGTGAATGTAGAACAAAGTGAACACATAAACTATAGGAACATATGTGCAATCACGGATATAACCCGCTGGAAGAAGGAAAAATATCGATCTTTTTTATTTGTTTTCTAATCGTAAAATTCCACGCCAACGGCAATCTAATAGTTTGATCTCTATAGACCGGGCTGTATCGTCGCCTCCGCTAGCGAAATTATTCCGATTCGATTTTTTTGCACAAACTTACTCAAAAAGAGATCCTTATAACATATCCACAGGGTGCCAGGCGATGCCGTGGTCGAAAAATTGTTTAAACAATTTTTTTAAATAAATTCACAAAAATAATTTTTTCACTTCGAACAAATTTTTTTAGATAATTTGGGACATTCTGAGCAAAAAAGTCTCTTGTGATATTTCTCTAAAATTGATTGTTGTCGAGTTATACGCGATTTAAAATTTGAAAAATGCGAAAATGGCCATATAACTCGACAACAATCAATTTTAAAGAAAAATCACAAGAGGCCTTTTTTTGCTCAGAATAACCCAAATTATCTAAAAAATCGTTCGCAATGAAAAAATGATTTTTGTGAATTTGTTTAAAAAAAAAATTGTTTAAACAATTTTTCGACCTCCGCACCTCCCCTTAGTGTGTCGATTAGAACAAGCTAGGTGGACAAAATTATTTTTCATCATATTTACATTTGTATCGAGCAATAATATAATTTGATAATAAAAAAATGTGAAAAAAAATTTTTTTAGGAAACGCTTTTCTTTAGTTACGAATGACTAAAATTGATAATATAAAAAAATCAACTAAAAAGCAAAAAATAAAAAAAAATTGAAAAAATCTAACACATTCGTCAAAGAAAAGCGTGGCGCGTCATCGAATAAACGGTTTTCGCTCCACGCTGTTCTTTAACGAATGTGTTAGATTTTTTCAATTTTTTTTTATTTTTTGCATTTTAGTTGATTTTTTTATTTTATTAATTTTAGTCACTCGTAACTAAAGAAAAGCGTTTCCTAAAAAACATTTTTTTCACATTTTTTTATTTTTTACTTTTTAGTCTTACATTTTACAAACATTAAAATATATCGTCACGTTTATTAAAATATGTATAAAACATATCGATGGCATAGGGCACAATTGTGGTAAGTGCAAAAACTAATGTTTTACAGTACAGCCATTTGAAAGTTATAGGTATGTACTTGCCACTTTGTACCACTATGTACTTTTCTTATATTGTACATACCCCATTTGACAGGTATATACTACAAGCTTCTAAATGAAATTAAATAACAAATATCAAGGAAAAAATTGTTTAATTCGCAAAAAGAATGAATACAAATATTTATTCATCATCAGAAGTATCATAATATTAGAACAGTGAAGATAAACCATTTGTGGTAAGGGCACATACAACATTTGGCTTATTTAATTTTTCTTATATTTAGCAGTTACCACATTATGTCAACTTGTATTTCTTACACGTTTCATTATTTGCTTACCACATTTGTGCACAATAAACTTTGGGTCAAAATAATGTACTATGTGTACTTATCAATTTTCTAAAAAAGTTGTACTTACCACATTTGTGCACTATACCATCGATATGATGTATTAACATGAAAAGTCGTCGGAATCGGCAAAAAATTTGAAACTTTATTGTTTATTTATGAAGCATAACGTAAACAATTAACATAAAAAGTGAAATTATGTATAGTCCATATCATTAGTTACAATCCGTAAAAGTTTCAAGTTTTTACATTGTAAAAAACAAGAGAATTTAAGCATTTTCCGTTAAAATCGTTTTTTTTTATTTAAACAATTAATAAACATAAAATTTTTTTTATTGACTATTCGTGTATTGTTCCCGCGAATGCATATATCTGCAAATTTTCATTCATTTGCATTGGAGAGAAGGCAGTCAATTTAACGTCAGAAGATTTGACGCAAACTATTGAACTAAATAAAAGCGTTTAATAATAATAAATCATTTTTATTAGTTAAAAACTGAATCAGAGAGATCTAGAAGCCTAGAAAATAAATAAAAACATTAGAAACCAAGGTTTTTCTATATTTAATACATTATAAATACAAATACATAAATATATAAATAAATATTCGTCTGATTTTGAAGTAGATTTGACAGAGGTTGAGACTCTACTGTAGGAGCTATAGTTAATCAACTTTAAAACCTCTGGGTACAATTGACCAGCTTTTTTGTTTAGAATTTCTCTGAAGCTATTTATCAGTGGATCAGATGTTATGATCAACATTGAAAGTAAATCTGTAGTGGTGTCAATACGTGAACAGTCTCTGGTGTATTGCTCCCGGAACTTGCGGCAATCTTTGTTCCTTGCTTCTTGAGCTTCTTTTGAAAGCGGTCCAAGTGGAACTAATGCTGATTTTATTACTTCCATACTAGTATAAGTATTTTATGTACAGTGGCTTTCAGTACCATGAAATGGCTCTTATGGCTAAGAAAAAGTTCTCTGGCTTCAAGACAGACATTTTCAAATCTCAAAAAAAATGTTGTGCTCGAGTGTTTTGGTTATAATAAGTCTTATTATTAGTGAAAAGGTGCAGATATTACATAAAGCAAATTTAGCCCTGGTACAAAAGGGTCAAAGTCATTTGAAAGTTTTAAAACGAAGGAAATTCATTCGTTCATCATACAAAGTTTTTTTTATTGTCCGTTTATCAGATACAGTTATTAAATTAGAAAAAATTAGCACAAATATTATCCAGCTTCAACGATTAATCTGTATAAATTAAGGAAAACTTAAATTTCGTGTGAAAAAAATGATGAACGGAACCCAACTGATTTATTCTATTACAATAAAAATACGTACCTTTGGACGCTATTACTAAAAAAAAGAATCATGTGCAAGCGTGTGCAGTTTATAATAAGTATGATTATTAATGGGAAAGGTGCAGCTATGATATATAGAAAATTTAGCCCGGGTACAAAAGGGTACAAGTATTTGCCACCCTTCCAAAGTTTCAAAACGAAGAAAATTTCCTTCGTTCATCATAAAAACTTTTTTTCCACCTACCTCTACCAAAAGTATACTTTTCCGGACCTAATTGTAGGGAGCAATTTGACCTGATTGTAGGGAGGAAAAGTAAAAGTGACGTCATGGTATTTCATGCATGAAATATAACTTATTGACTCCCTGTACAATATCTATTTTCTATTACGTAAGTATCTATACATTTTAACGTTTATTTATAAAACCCCTATAGTTTGCAAATGGTAATTGTTATTTGATTTAACAATGTTTATATTAATAATTTGACTTATATTTGACAGTTGACAGTTATATTGTACCTACTCGTCAGTTTTAGTTCTAATAAATTTTGTTGGTTAGTTACATAAATAAATTAAGTAAAAATGAAAAAATTACTTGTTATTTGAGGAAGGTGGAAAAACCATATGTATAACATGGGAGTAAAGTGCCTTTTCCTCCCTTGTTATACAAATAGCTATTAATATTGTTTTCCGCAAATCGCCAGGAAATTTTGACATTCCTGTCAAAATTTCTTGAAGAAAAAGTCAGGACTTCCTTACTGTAAGGAAATGTCATTTCCTTACTGTAAGGAAATGATATTTCCGTACAGTTGTTAGTGTTCTACATAAATGATAATTCAACCTCAATACTTTTCCATAGTAACCCAAGTAATTTTATTAGGAATTTCAAAGCACCATTTATTTGGGAATAAAATTATCGCGTTTTTTTTAAATCAATCAATATCTGTCGAATTTTAAACGATTTGCGGAAAAATAGTATGTTTACCTCGTAGGAAAAGCCACATTCCTGGACTCTGTGTTGCTAAGTCTCGGCTTGCGCCTCGACTTAGCAATCTTCACAGTCGTCCAGGAATGTTAAGCTTTTCCTACCCGGTAAACAATGTACTATTAATTATTAGATTGATTTATTGGATTAGAAAAAATGAGCATTTACCAGCATAACTATCAGCCATCTTCAACAATTATTGATCTTTAAAAATTAAGGAAAACATTAATTTCGTGTGATTGAAATGATGTACCGAATTCAACTGATTTATTCCATTACAGTGAGAATACGTATTTTGGGCTCTATTACTCAATGATGGGATGTGTTAGACATAAACAAATATTAGAGTAGCATGTTTTGGGGTATTGTTTACAATATTCAAATAATAATTCTTTTAATTTTGAATATGACTATTGTCCACCTAGCCAGGCTCATCGACACACTGTGCGCCCGGCACCCTGTGGATGTGTTATAAGGACCACTTTTTGAGTAAGTTTGTGCAAAAAAATCTAATCGAAATAGTTTCGCTAACGGGGGCGCCGATACACTTGGACTATAGCGCTAATTGTTAATAATTAAAAATAGCAGCTTTGTAATAAAATAATGACAAAAATCTCTTCAGGACCTTGAAGAAGGGGTTTGAAACTTGATTTAGTCACTTTTTGAATTTCATGATAATAATTTTTAATCGAGTTATTAAAACTTGAAAATGGCAATTTTCGCATTTTTCAAATTTTTAATCGCATATAACTCGACAACAATCAATTTTAGAGAAAAATGACAAGATACGTTTTTGGCTTAGAATTATCGAATCGGAATAATTTCGCTAGCGGGGGCGACGATACAGCCCGGTCTACTAGTACTATGCATGTTATTGACACACACAACCACAAACACTTTTTCTACAATTTTTTATTCTTTTTTCCATTCCATCGCGCGCTCGTACAACAATACGTTGTGTGGTGCGTCTTCTCGAAATGCCGTACAGTATTAATTTAAATATTTATTCAAATGCCTTGAATTTATCGCTGCTTTCTGTTTTTTTCGTCAAGTACACACCTACGCTTGGGAATTAATGAGAGCTGGTAACAACACTGGGTAATAATGAGCAGGAAAAAATTAGGTACTAGATAAGAGTATTTAGCTTCGAATTCGATGGTATACAATGTGTACAAAATGTACAATAACATACCTACCAATACTTTGATTTCTAATAAGTTTAAAAAAACAAGTTTTTGGTTTAAGGCCGTTTTTCGTCGCCTGTCGTGCCATGATCAAAAACGTGGTTTTTGCAGGAAACAAAATGGAACCCATGTTTAGCGTTTTTAAACGCTAAACATGAATTTAAACGGTAAACTACTATGGTTGGTTTTTAAACCAAGAGGAGTAAACAAAAAAGACAGATTCACACCCAAGAAACTCACTAGAAAAATCACCAAATACATATTCTTTTTTGGTTTACCATGTCGGCCTTCGACGGTATGTAATCCATAAATATATATATATATATATATATATATATATATATATATATATATATATATTATACTATCTGACCCGGCAGACTTCGTACTGCCTCAATAGATAAAACAAACTTTTGTATACAATAAACTTAAAATAAACAAAAGGAATTCGTAATTAATAAACAAAAAATGCTCGATGTGAATGAGGTTTAATTATTATTTTTAATTAATTACACATGATGTTTGAGGTAATAACGTTTAGTTAGAAGAAACAAAATAAAGTTATAGTGCAACAGTTAAAATCTTAAATTTGTTTATCTTATAATGAATATAACAGCTTTATTTTAGCAACATTCAAAACAATCCTGTATGTATAATTGGGTTCGGGGTTGTTCAACTATATAGGTGTTGATTAATCAAAATAAAATTAAATTAAAATGTAATATCATTAAATAAAATAAAAGTAAATAGAATCTAATAAAAATAAATAAAATTTAATAAAATGAAATAAAATAAAAACAATAAATGGAATTAAAAAATGAAATAAAATAAAATAAACGAAAATAAATAAAATACTTAAATTAAATAAAATTAAACAAAATTAATTAAAATTGAATAAAATATTATAATTTGCTGCTTGTTGTTTTCGTGTGCTCAGAACTTTTCTCCTGCTTGCCGTTCGTCAGAAAACTTCGATTTAGAGATATTTTTTGAAAATTTCGAAAAATTAAAAAATTCATATTTTGCCCAATTTAAGTCCAAAAGTTAAACAGTTGCACTTTTCTTCGATGAAATTTGTTGCTCGTTCTTCTTCTGTCATCAGAATATTTCTACGGCTTAAGATTTTGTATTTCGGCCACCGATTGCACTAGAGAAAAAATTTTAGTACCGTTCTGCTCGGCATTCAGTAAGGAGTCTACCTACTTAATTTCGTATTTTTCACGTCATTATTGTGAGAGTTATGGCGTCATCGGTAACGGCCTTATGACGCGCGGATATGAAATATAAATAACAACCTACTCCCAGACCGGTCGAATATACTTGCCAAATTTCATAAAAATCGGTAGTCGTTTCGGAGGAGTATGGCAACAAACACTGTAAAAAGAGCATTTTATACATATAGATGTAAAATTTTTGGTGGCTACTAAAATGACTATATAAAAGCTTATAAACCTTCCCTGAACTTCTACAAATAATTCAACATCAAAATTAGCCAAATCGGTCCAGCCATTCTCGAGTTTTAGCGAGACACACGAACAGCAATTAATTTTTATATATTAGATTAATACGTCGAGTTAATAAAAGAGTTCTAAAAGCAACTGTTTATTTTATATAAAAGCAGACTAAAAATCTAAAAATTAAAGGAATAACGCAGAAAACTCAAAAAATCGCCGATATAACTTGATTAACCTATGAAATGCCAATAGTGTCGAAATTGCATTAATGTCACTGGTGTCAAAATTTCACAACATTGGAGTAAACTTGCCTGCGGTTGGACCAATTACAGACGAGCATTATGGCGCGGTAAATTTGAATTACTCGTTCTGGTTTAAAAACAGAGCATAGGCCATTCCATAAGTTTTGCGGTTCGATAAGAAAAAAACACAATTTTGTGGTTTTAAATATACATTATTTTTCATTAGTCTCCCTAAACATCAATACACCTGTTCCAACGAGATTCCAATTTATAAATTCCATCCCTAAAATGAGAATTTGGAACGGCTATAAAATACTCCTCCACAGCTGTTATAACCTCATCATAACGCTCAAGCAAAACGCTTTCCACGCATGAATTTTTTTATGTATTGAAACAGATGGACGTCGCTAGGGGCCAAATCTGATAAATGCGGTGGATGCTCCAACAATCTGAACTTCAATTCACGGAATTTAGCCATTGTTAAAATGCTTATAATATGACACTGTGCATTGTCCTGATAAAAAAGGATTTTTTCTACGGCCGTGCTAAAAGAGCCACTTTCACGCACGCATTTCGTTTCCGAAAGTTGTACTTTCCCGCACGGCGTGCGTGAAAGTAAATTTTTCCGCACGGCGTGCGGGAAAGCAAAATACCTTGTAATATGGCATTACAATATATTATAATACATGGAATAAACTAATATTTAGATAAAAAATAAAAACCTTATTTTGTAAAAGGTATATGTATTTAAAATCCCTAAAAAGGGCTGTATCACAAAACGTTTTCGGAATCAATATTCCATCATCAGTGTTATCATAGGTAACCTGTATATGTATTTAAAATCCCTAAAAAGGGCTGTATCACAAAACGTTTTCGGAATCCGAAAACGTTTTGTGATACAGCCCTTTTTAGGGATTTTAAATACATATACCTTTTACAAAATAAGGATTTTATTTTTTGTGATTTATGGTATACAGCCAGTACAGGAATTTTTTTCCTTGTGATATTTTTAATATTTAGATATTATTTACTATTCATTTATTTCAAATGTATCTTATTGTGTTCATGTTTTAATGAAATTAGCGCGATTATTTCATTCATAGGAGATTCTGACCGATAGAAAGCTACAGAAATAAAAATTAAACTGATAATTTTTGATAATGTCCCGTCGTCAAGTATATTACCTCAGATGCCCTTGGTTGCTACGAAAAAATACATTCAGTGACATTAATGACAATTAATGTTTTAAAAATTATAAAAGTGATGACTTTCAACCGTCAAATATTTATAACAACTGTGTGTTTAATTGTACTAATCTGTACTTACATAAATAAATTACAATAAAATTTTGGTTTTGAACAGTTTTATTCATGAAATAATCGCAACAAATTGCACTCGATCTCTAAAATTAATATCGAATTTTTCCCTGTGACACTTTGACATAATTTCACTCAAAACTGTCAAAGTGTCACTCGGGAAAAATTCAATAAAAATTGAAGAAAATGATCTTCTGTGTAAAAAGTATATTAGTTTGAAAACCCCTATAAAGGGCTACATTAAAATACAGAACGTTTTCGTTCTAAAGAGAGCATTATCAGTGTTCTAAGCAAGCTCTACATGCTAAGCCACCAAGAATACATGGGTTAAAACCCTTAAAATGCCGACCAAAGGTCTTACATTGGCATATTATTTATTAAACCCTGGCCATGGGTGAAATTTAAAAGGTATACCTCAAGGCACCATATGACTATATCACAAGCATGTGGGTGGTTGAGTTGATTTCTCTGTCTTTACAAAGAGAAGATGAAAGCCAACTCAGTTGGTGGTTGTTGTTCTCTGGCTATACATGTACAGTTGTATATTTTATACTGGTTAATAGTATTTATCGATTCAGATGCAATTCCCTGAAGTTCAGATGCACCCCCTGAAAATAATCCTGGGGCGCCTATGCAAGCATCTTGCAGAGTTAAAACCACTCGAAAATCGCCCGGCAAGTTTGGTGGAATTCTTGGGGAAAATAACCGCTACCCTTCAGCCAGACCGGCATTTTTGTATTAGGCTATCATGGAAGAGTCACCTGAAAAATTTTCAGATTGCCTAAAATACCTGCTCAAAAATGTCTCACAGCTCTCATGCTAGTACCAACATAACACAATAAAATTATGCTAGTAGGAACGCCCTCTCTGATCGAATCGCAAAACTTATTGAACAGTCAGTAAAATGGATCCATGATCCATTGATATATCCGTGTGTTATATACTTGGTACACAAATAAAATATAATTAAAACGAGATGCCACAAACTTTGGGAGTGTTCACCGAATAAATAGTACAATAATCCTCAGAGGCATATATTATAGATTATAGGTACACTAAGGGCCGGTTGTTCCAACGCTAATCAAAAATGATCATTATCAAATATTTAATTACTGTCACAACTGTCAATGTCAACTTTGATTGGGTTGCTGAAAACATAATTATTGATTACAATTATGAAATTAGTTAATCAATTATGTTAATAATTGTTATGTTAATTGATTAACTAATCTCATAATTATAATCAATTATGTTTTCAGCAACCCAACCAAAGTTGACATTGACAGTTGCGACAGTAATTAAGTATTTGATAGTGATCATTGTTGATTAGCGTTCGAACAACCTTCCCTTATAGCAGCGTTTCCCAAATAGTGGGTCGCGACCCGGTACCGGGCCACGAAAGCAAAATGCCGGGTCGCCTGGCTTTGACGAATAGGTTTTTTTTATAAATAAAAAGAGAGAATTAATAGCTACCATAAAAAATATGTTTTTGATTTTTCTCAAAACGCTCAATCTGAAAACCTTGTACTGGCTTTTTATGAAATATCAAAATTAATTGCTGAAAAAGGTTATCCACACAATTGCCAAGAAATTAATAGTTCTAGCAATGAAAATAGTAGCATTTCGGATATGTGATGAAAAGCAGGAAAAGCAAGAAGTGAATTCGCTGGCTGTATCAAATAACATTATAGTGTAAGTTGCCAAGAGGGCCAAGGACTGGCGAATATCATATCACAGTCAACAAAATAGAGTTTGATGTACTTGGTTTGATAGTTGTAGAAAACAGCCAGTTTGGCTGGATAGATATGAGGGTGGATAATCAAATTTTGATTATTCTGCGTATTTTGTGCAATTATTCTGTATTATGTGTTCGTAATAATGAGTTTTTGGGTAACATTGTAAATTGTGTTATTATTGTATTGTATGTTGCCTATGTATAATGTATGATAGAGACATTATGTGTTTTACATTTTCTTATCCTCTATTATTGGTAAGTATGTTCTTATTATTCACCTCTTCTTTAAGTATTGCCAACCAAAGTTTGCTGCATTCTGCTGGTGGATTTGCTACAGATTATTCTTCGTTTAGTAGGATGAGGACTGCTTTTTTGATTTTTCTCTTTTTCATGTGTTTCTTTCATGAAAGAATTTTACTATCCTAATTATTGGGTGTGGTTGTTTTTAGAGACAAATCATATTT
Source organism: Diabrotica virgifera virgifera (assembly GCF_917563875.1). Taxonomy (NCBI): domain Eukaryota; kingdom Metazoa; phylum Arthropoda; class Insecta; order Coleoptera; family Chrysomelidae; genus Diabrotica; species Diabrotica virgifera. Next base: position 198,940,509 of record NC_065445.1, on the reverse strand, counting down.
TTCTGACCGGTTATGGTCAAGTTTACGGTAAGTATAAGTAAATCTTAGTACGCCTTGTATATTTTCTCAATTTTCCATAATCGATTAAATTCGAAATAAAACCGTAAACCCGCATACCTCTAACTTTATTGGTTCGAAATTTAATTGAAAACTATTTTTAACAGGAATGTGTTTATGACCAAAATAATTAAGGAATACGCAGTTTATTAATATCATTTAATTATATGCTGAAAGTGTCTTCCTTGTTGTACTGGGAGGTTTTCATTAGTATCTATTGTTAAGACTAAGATTTATAAGGCATTACCTAATTATTATCTAACGGGTTGTTATCCGATAATATCTTTCAAACTATCAGTTTTTTTGTTTTGCGCAAATATTTTTGAAATACTTCGATATAATAATTCAATGGCGAAATCTTATTAATTTAATTCTACCGTTTCTTCTTATTCACTTATATGTGTGACAAAACCTCGTTTAAATCATTTTCAACTTAATAAATATTATGCTAAATTGATATGGCGCATGATCTATCTCCATATCTGTTCTGTCTGTTGGAAATAGGGTTCTCCTTGTTTCGTCACTGGTCTCTATTGGATCTGTTGTCATACATCTTATCCAATACGTTTCTTAAGATTGTCTGCCCATTCAACATAATAAATATGCTAAATTGATATGGCGCATGATCTATCTCCATATCTGTTCTGTCTGTTGGAAATAGGCCTCTCCTTGTTTCTTCACTGGTCTCTATTCGATCTGTTGTCATACATCTTATCCAATACGTTTCTTAAGATTGTCTGCTCATCTCATCTAAGGTTTTTCATTTCCTTCCTTAGCTTATAATCCCAGAGATATTATCTATAATTATTTTATTGAATATCAAATTTTGCTTATGTTTTAGCACTTGTTCCGTAATGTTTCTCAGTTTCGTTACAGATTTAATCCAATGTATTCTTTTTCAGCCTTTTTAAGTTTTATATACAACTTTTACCTTTTGATTGATACTTGTGCTTTTGTAGTTTATTAATATCTTCCTTTCTCAGTGTCCATACTTTTGAACCGTAAGTGAAAACAGGTGAAAAACATTTTTATGTCATTTATGTCATTGTCGTCATTTTACTGTGATTTATATTTTTTCTTCTGTATTAGTTTTAGAATTGGAAATTTTAATTATAACATGGTTATGATATCTTCTATATCATCATCATCGCAATGACGTTACACCTCTTCGTGAGTCTTTGTCGCGTTTATTATTGACTTCCATGTTTGTCGCTCATATTTCACTATTTCCCATTGCCTCACTCCCATTTTCTCCAGATCCTCTCTGATTACATCTTTCCATCTTTTTCTAGGCCGTCCTACAGACCTTATCCCATCTGGTCATTCCCAAAAACACATTGTATATAAAGCGATTGTTGTTCTGCCTCTAATCACAAGCCCTGCCTCTAATCTTTTGTCACGCTGTCTCTGCAAGGGCCATATACCTAGATTATCTTCTATTCTATATCTATATCATTTAAACTTCATTTTACAAAATTCTTCACGGACAAGCGCCTGCCAACCTAATGATCAATGCAACCTAAAATATGCATAATAATTAATCGAAAGGAAGAAGATAAATTACATTTAATTACCTTTGTTACTAAGTAGATATTATCTAATCTGCAACTTCTGAAAAGAAGTTATCTATTTTTTCTTTATTCAATATTCTTGATTATTTCATTCATAGGAGATTCTGACCAATAGAAAGCTACAGAAATCTGAATTAAATCGATAATTTTTGATAATCTCCCGTCGTTAAGTATATTACGTCAGATGCCCTTCGTTGCTACGAAAAAATACATTCAGTGACATTAATGACAATTAATGTTTTAAAAATTATAAAAGTGATGACTTTCAATCGTCAAATATTTATAAAAACTGTGTGTTTAATGGTACTTACATAAATAAATTACAATAAAATTTTGGTTTTGAACAGTTTTATTCATGAAATAATCGCAACAAATTGCACTCGACCTCTGAAATTAATATAGAATTTCAGAGCTCTTGTGCAATTACTACTGATTATTTTGGTTTGTAAGCAACGGATTTTCTTTTAAGGAACGCAATAAGTTTGGGATATCGGCTTATATCTATGTTATTTCATAATATGTTATTTTAATGTTAATTGTGGACTTACTACGCATTGAATAATTGCTCCAGAGACTGGAGGGCTTTAAGATTTTAGATTTTTCCATTAAATGTGTAATAATACCTTCTTCATTTATACAGTGTGTCGCATTTAAGATAAAGACAGCTAGTCAGTCCTATATTTCGGATATCAAAATAACTGCAGATTTGAAGTTTTGCACAGTCATACATGTTGAAGTTTCACATTTTTTAAGATACTCAACTGAAATTTAAATTGTAAATGCGGCCTTTACTGCGAATCCACAAACAAGGTGAATTTTCGATATTTTGCTTCGCGTTAGAGATATCGGAAAGGGTTATTTGCAAAAGTTGTTCCAACTATTATTTATAACCCCACATACCAAATTTTATGACAAAATTCGCACTTTTAGTTTCTTCATTATTTGTATTCAGTACCCTAAATGGGCTGTCCCGACATGCAAGTTCTCCGGACTTTCATGTCGGGACAGCCCATTTAGGGTCCTGACTACAATAATAATTATTATTAATATTATTAATTATTAATGAAGAAACTACAAGTTAAGTGCGAATTTTGTCATAACATTTGGTATGTGGGGTTAGAATAATATTTGGAACAACTTTTCCAAATAACTTTTTCCGATATATCTAACGCGAAACAAAATATCGATAATATACCTTGTTCTCCCTAAACTGTATATTCTAACCTACTGCCTACTGTGTACAAAGATCCGAGCGGTATATGTCCCGTGACTTCAATATTAGATTTTAATGTTATGCTGTGTCCCACATTTTAACCTTTTAAAACAAGTAATTTAGGGGAAACTGTCATTGGGTATTTTCCTACCTGATAAAATTTTAAATTATCTAAACAGATTGCAAATAACGCGAGTAATAAAAAAAAATGCAAGTGAGTGCATCTCCATGGGGAGCTGTTTGTCTAAAGTTGGTGATTTAGAATTATATCTGTATTTTTTAATTTATTAAATTTCCATAGATTCTAATAAAGACAGCTTAAGGCCTTTGTTTTGATAATGAAGAATTTGAAACTGTTCATTAAAATAATGATTATGAACTAGAAGGTCAAGTGTGTACGTAGAATCTGTTTTTCTATTGTTGAAAACCCTTTTGTGTTCTGCTATGCGTTTTCAAAGGTTCTGCCAGTTTGACCGATGTAAGTTTTTGGACAGTCACTACATGTCAGTTTGTAAACACCACTCTGTAATTGCTTTCTCTTTCGGCTCTTATTGTTCTTAATGTTTTCAGTGTTTTATATTGTTAGATAAAATGAATTTCCATCAAGTATCGGTCGAATCCATCAATTATTATGTATATTTGTCTGTATAAATCGAAATTTCATCAAATATTCCTCCAACTTGTTAAAAATACTACTACACCATTAGACCGGGCTGTATCGTCGCCCTCGCCAGCGTAATTATTTCGATTAGATTTTTTTGCACAAACTTACTCAAAAAGAGGTCCTTATAACACATCCACAGGGCGCCGGGCGGTGCCGTGGAAGAAAAATTGTTTAAACAATTTTTTTAAACAAATTAAAAAATAATTTTTTCATTGTGAACGATTTTTTTTGATAATTTGGGTTATTCTGAGCAAAAAAGGTCTCTCGTGATTTTTCTCTAAAATTGATTGTTGTCGAGTTATATGGCCATTTTCGCATTTTTCAAATTTTAAATCGAGTATAACTCGACAAAAATCAATTTTAGGGAAAAATCACATGAGACCTTTTTAATCAGAATGTCCCAAATTATCTAAAAAAAATTTGTTCGAAGTGAAAAAATTATTTTTGTGAATTTGTTTAAAAAAAAATTGTTTAATAGTTATTTATGATATAAGTGTTAAAAGTACACGTTTAAGACACGCATATGAAAGTTTGCAGAATGAGCGATAGCGAGTTCTTCAATTCACATGAGTGCCTTAAAAATGTACTTTTTAACACGCATATTATACAATATTTTTTCTACAAACGTAATTACAGGACAATATCTACAAACACTTTTACTTGAACTTGACTGACATTCCATTTTTATATTTTTTTGACATTACATCAAAATTGCATATACGGTCAATACGAACTGCAGTGCCTTAAAAATATTTTAAAGCACTAGTGCCTTAAAGTAGCATTTTTAACGCTCGTATGGAGTGCTAAAATTGCATTTTTACCACGGTTGTAGAAAATAGTTATTTATGAAACAGTTCGTGAAGTATGCTTTTTGCGAACGCACGCGATATTTAGAGCACGAGCGACAACGGAGCGAGTGCTATACATCGCGTAAGTTCGCAAAAAGTACTTCACGCACAGTTTCATACAATATTTTATCTACGATTAACAAATAAAAAAACTGTAACTCTTCTCCACTGGAATTCATTTATATTCTACAATTTTTAAAACTTTGACATTTAAAAATTCTAACTACTTTCAAACCACGAAACTGTCAAAACTTTTGTTGTAATTTATTGCTCATATTGTCATCACCATGACAACGCGAAAGTTGATTACATGAAAGTGTGTATTTGATTATATGTAAACAGTGCGAAAAAGTAAGTCCCATTTAAAATACATTGTTACTTCACGCACACTTTAAACCCTTCACGCACTGCTATCTATAATGACAGTTTTCACAAACTAAAAACTTATACTTAATATGATATAGAGTAGATAATAGTTATTTATGAAACAGTTCGTGAAGTATGCTTTTTGCGAACGCACGCGATGTTTAGAGCACGAGCGACAACGGAGCGAGTGCTATACATCGCGTAAGTTCGCAAAAAGTACTTCACGCACAGTTTCACGGCACCCTGTGGATATGTTATAAGGACCTCTTTTTGAGTAAGTTTGTGCAAAAAAGTCGGATCGAAATAATTTCACTAACACGGGGGGCGACGATACATCCTGGACTATAGCGCTAATTTTTAATAATTAAAAATAATAACAGCTTTGTAATAAAATAATGACAAAAATCTCTTCAGGACCTTGAAGAAGTGGTTTGAAACTTGATTTGGTCACTTTTTGAATTTTATGATAATAATTTTTAATCGAGTTATTAAGCCTTGAAAATGGCCATTATCGCATTTTCAAATTTTTAATCGCATATAACTCCACAACAATCAATTTTAGAAAAAAAATGACAAGAGACCTTTTTGCTCAGAATGACCCAAATTATCTAAAAAACAATTGTTCGAAATGAATAAATTATTTTTGTGAATTTGTTTAAAAAAAAATTGTTTAAACAATTTTTCGATCACGGCACCGCCCGGCACCCTGTGGATATGTTATAAGGACCTCTTTTTGAGTAAGTTTGTGCAAAAAAATCAAATCGGAATAATTTCGCTAGCGGGGGCGACGATACAGCCCGGTCTACATTGAGAATTATAGTTCTGGTATTTTATTGCGCTTTTTCAATTCCAAAAATGATTCACTTCAGGTCTACCTTGTCCAAATTCCACTAAACATATCTAATAAAAAGCAATGCGTTAAAAGTAGGTATTATTCGCAAAAAACTACAATGTTTTCCCCAACTTGCCAAAGCAGTGTCGTAAAGTACACCTACAATTCGGATTCTCACTAAACAGATTTTGGATTAGTTCCAGAACTCTCCGAAATAACTACGTATATATAGGTAAGACGTAAAGGGTCGTTTAAACACAGCGATAAATCAAACAACTTATCAAGGTCAATCGAGTTGTTGCAACTTATCATTGTGTGTAAACGGTGCATCACACAACTTATCAAAGTTGGAGTTGGGTTGAAGGTGGTATCGCATTGAATCGCAGCGTCTAAACAGCGTTTCAACTTGTCATCACAACTAGTTGCTGTGACTTATCGTTGTGTTTAAACGACGCTTAAAGATACTGTTTGATGTTGCCGTAGTTGTTGCACTCCGCACTCAGTGTGCTAACTTGTTAAAAGGTTTCTATGCGGATATGCGACTGTTTATGAGGTAATCTCATAAATATCAGGATGCAGGTTGGACACCGTTGCTTTTAATTAAGCTAACTTGCTTCGAATGTGGTAAATTTTACTGTATCAAAGTTTACATTGTGTTGTATCAACACACATGCGAGATCTGAAATATTATTATATATGAATAAACAATTCTTCTTCTTAGCCTTCTATCGTTCATGTTTATACATAGGCCTCTCCCAACTCCTTCCATTGGTCTCTATCCTGAGCAACATTTTTCCAATTTGTTCCGGCTATTCTTTTAATATCATCAACCCATCTCATCTATGGTCTTCTTATTGGTTGTTTACCTTTGTAAGATCTCCAATGTTGTATTGCGGCGTTCCAACGTTGGCCTTTTTGTCTAGCAGTGTGGCCTGCGAAGCTCCATTTAAGTTTGGCAACTTTTGTTGTTATGTCCTCGACTTTTGTTTTTGATCTTACCCAGTCGTTCCTCTTTTTATCTGACAGTCGTATATCTAACATTAACATTGCTCTTTCTGTTGTGGCTAGTTTATTCATATTTGCCTTGGTTAGGGTCCAGTTTGACATCCATTTGATAGTTTAAGGATAGTTTAATTTTGTCATCCGTCATGATAGGTGGGATGCACTGGTTGAACACTTTCCTCCTCAAGTATTTTGTTATTTTGCGATTCTTAATTATTATCCAATGAAATTTTCCAAATCCTGCCCATGCTAGTCTTGCTCTTCTAGTAATTCCGCACTTTGGTTCTCTTTATCAAGTTTCAGGATTTGGACTAGGTAGATATATTGATGGACTTGTTCTATCTTCCTGTCATTTATAGTTATAGGTCTGGGGTCATTTGTGTTTGTCAATACTGAATAAACAGTAGCTACTTTAAAAACGTCAATTGTTTTTATTTTCCCCTCAACTGCTTCTTTCCCGATCTCTTTAGTTTTATATTTCTTTATCCACTTTTCTGCCCCAGTCTGACATTCCCTATCTTTACCCACGTACTGTTTCTTTCTTTTCTTTTCCTCTTCTCCGTCATATCTCCTCGCTTTACTATACCCTGAAATAGTATGATGACGATGTTACAATATTACTATTTCATTACCGTGTGTTTTTGTCGGGTTAAGAAAAGTTTTTCAAATCCAAAACGAATTACGTATTTTATTTATCCAGCTTGTCAAAAACCCCAACATCCACGGTTACTAAAGTCGTATCAGAAGCCTCGTAATACATTAAGGTGATACAGTAGCGATCAACAGGTAGCAAAAACGTGTTCCAAGATTGCGACTGTAATTTTGAATATTTTTCGAGATATCTAGCACACGTATTCGTAATATAATAAAGAATGGCGTTACAGAGCCCAATTTGAAAAATATATTAATATGTGAAAATTACTTTGTAATTAAATACAATATTAAAAAAACGAGCCTGTACCGCCATTAAGAAGAACAAAAAAATACACTTTCTTCAAATAAACGTTTTTATCCGATGCCTAGATTTTGTGTCATTTTGGAACTACTAAAATTTTTTATTTCATTAGTAGTTCCAAAATGACACAAAATCTAAGCATCGGATAAAAAAGTTTATTTGAAGAAAGTGTATTTTTTTGTTCTTCTTAATGGCGGTACAGGCTCGTTTTTTAATATTGTATTTAATTACAGAGTAATTTCCACATATTAATATTTTTTTCAAATTGGGCTCTGTACCGCCATTCTTTATTATATTACGAATACGTGTGCCAAATATCTCGAAAAAAAATTCAAAATTACAGCCGCCATCTTGGAACGCGTTTTCGCTACCTGTTGATCGCTACTGTTTCCTCTTAAACATACATGTAGATTTTTAAGCATTTCTAAATATTAGATCGGCAATGCTCTACCTCAGAGTAATTCATTTTGGTTTAGCAACTCTTACATGGCTTAATTGCAGAGGCTCAGTGAGTTCAAAACTGAATCTTGCACACATCTTATGAATATATTCGTCTCGAAGTTACAAGCATTTCATACCATTGCTCCAATTCTGAATTCTGATTAATAACGGCGTAAATTAATATAAATAAACCTAAAGTCAAATGGGTACGTACGTGAGTTATAGTGAGAAAAGATATTTTGTGAATCGGCAGTTCATAAATCTTTCTGTAGGTATTAAGGCAATTGTTTCATATCTGTATAAGACTGTATAGTTCCTGTAATCGGCTAATCTTACTGGGTTAAGTTGTTTTCTAAAAACTGTTTCTAGCTGTTTCTAAAAACAGGAAAGTATTTATGAATATGACAGTTTTGTGGACTTCCATTTGCATAAACATTAATTACAATTTACGACGGTTATTAATCAAAATTCAGAGTTGGCTTAATCATATGCAATAATTGTAATTTCGAGACGATATATTGTCTCGAAAGATACCGCACACAAGATATGTGCGGTGTCATTTATGCTACGTGTACCTATAATGGTATTTAAATGGGTGGGGAGAGTAACTCATGCTGTTTGTAGATTTTTGTATAACTTTTGGTTTAGCATCTGGAAGTTTGCACAATCTATCTATAAAATCACATGCTCTAATGTACCCAACTTCTCGCAAGTTTAGTTTTGAAAATTGGACAATGGACAACCCTAGTTTATTTTTGTGGACTGGGCTGAGTATGAATCATGTTTGTTTCTTGCCCTGTTGAAGGTCTTAATGAAGTGCCGATTTGTAATACCGTTAAACCACGGTTTTCTATATGTTTTTTCTAGTTTTGTCGGTGACTGACATTAATGTTTCTTCAATTTTTTTTTGAAGTTATACTTCTTTAGGTACGAGGGTAAATTTTTTGTTTTACTGGGCGCATGCGCACACCGACAGTATGATATAAACGTTATACGGGATCTGATTGGGTGTTAAAATCATCTGTCAATAATTGTTCAATATGGAGATTTTGGATAAACAAATTAATGTTGTGTATATTAGTTTTTATTGTTGTAATGGCAGAGAAAAAAGCAAGTTTATAATATTGTAGTGACTTTTTAAATAATTTTTAAAAGCGATAGGTACGTAATAATTGTAAATGTTTCAGTATCCTAATAAAAAATTTCATAGGTACCTACCTATTTGGAAAATTTAAAAAGAACCTATCAAAATAGTATGTAATGCTTTGATTTACATAATTTGATTACCATCAAAATTTCGGACATCTTGGATTTTAAAGCACCCTATGTAACGCACAGCCGGCACAGCTGAATGTGGTTGAATTTTTATGTTTGTGCATCACAGTGTTGCCATGCTGTTTTCTATATATTTCTTTCATAATTTCAATCAATGTTAAATGTACCTACAAGAATAATAGAATAATAACATTTACTTCTCCGTCATTATACTAGGTATAATGACAAATGAGGTGTCAAATTAAAGCTTATAATTCAAGGATAGTACTAAAGGTAAGAAATTAGACCTAGGTTATCTGTCCGTCTGTCTGTCTGACCGCGAATATAACTCCTCCGTTACTATACCAGGTAGAATGACATATGAGGTGTCAAATGAAAGCTTATAATACAAGGATCTTACTAAAGGTGAGAAATTTGACATAGGCTGTCTGTCCGTCTGTCCGTCCGACCGCGAATATAACTCCTCCGTCACTATACCAGGTCAGACGGACAGGCGGACAGACAGCCTATGTCAAACTTCTCATCTTTAGTACCATCCTTGGATTATAAGCTTTCATTTGACACCTCATTTGTCATTCTACCTGGTACAGTGACGAAGGAATCATATACGCGGTCGGACAGACAGACGGACAGACAGCACAGGTTAAATTTCTCACCTTTAGTACCATCCTTGGATAAGCTTTCATTTGACACCTCATTTGTCATTCTACCTGGTATAATGACGGAGGAGTTGAGTTTGCAAACAGACAGACAAGACGGACGGACGTGGACAATTCAATGTTTTTACATTTTTTCAAAATTGGTGAAAACAACAACATAATAAACTTTACTTAATTGGTGTTTCAAAACTACTTACTTTTAACACATTAGGTACACAATATTACAAGGTTTCTAGCAAGTTAAACGTCACAATGATTTAAAATAATCAAGTAAAAACCTATATATACATAACATATTAGAACATACCTAAAATACACAAAAATGATACATTTCACACACAAATATAATATCACAAAAATTTGTAACGTGATAGTATGAAAAAATAGAGGATACGGCAACGGTGTTACATGTGACGGTCGGACCGAGTCGGATTCAATGCCAATATCTACACAGACATATTAGGGTGCTTTAATATCCAAGATGTCCAAAATTTCTATCAATATTCACCTAATATATTGTTTTCTTACTCTATGTTTTGTTGTATTTTAATATTTCTTTCAATTCTAAATAATTTCAATTCAAAATCAAAATAATTTGGTTAAATTCAGAACCGTCGAAAGTTTAATCCGTTTAGTTAGTTGATCTTCGCACATGATGACACATGGTCTCTGTGGGTAAAAGTTTAAGATGAATGAATTTCAATACTAACTGCGCTGATAAGCGGGTTCGAACCCCAATGGAAACTTTTATTTTTATTTTTTTTTATACATTTTATGATTGTAAGTTTATTTATTATATAATTTTTTTTTTCAGAAAATACGTGTTTAGTTAAAAATTTTTCCTACATTGTTCAGAAAGCATTTGTGGCATTTTCAATGTGTTTGTTTGTGTGTGTTTTATTCTTTTATTATTTTAATTTTTGGCACTGCTTTAATAAAAAATTTTGAGAAGTTAAAATTAGTTTAATATTTAAATAAAATATAAATAAACTGTTTAAAGTATATTAATTTCGTTGAAATCATATAATAGAAGTATAACTTCTTACGTGCTTACAAAGTACACACACATACTTTTTTTTTCAATCTTTTCCCCTGTTGTAGTAGCACCTTTTGCAAGTCTATCCACTATTTCATTTCCGGTTATTCCATACTATTTGCAGTACTAACCGGAAACGGTAACCAAATCGGTTACTGTTAACACATTTGGCACTTTTGTTTAACCTTTCTTACTTTTTTTTCACTTCTACTATAAACAAACGTTTCAAGTGCACCAAATCGGTGTACTGTAAGGAACTTTACATGATACTTTATTACGGACAAAGTGTATAATACACAGTGTAAAAGAATACGTTCCGAGGATGGTTTCTCAACGGACGCCACTGTCATGATCGTTTTCCGCGGAACTTCAGAATAACGAAAACGAAAAGAGCCAGTTCACGTTTTTTCTCAACAACAGATGTTGGGACAAGACACAAGACCTCCCGCCTTCTTCTTTCAAGGTAATCCAAGACTTCAAGGTTCTCACTTTGTGGCTATCGCGTACTCATCATCCGACGTCTTCGTTTTGGACAATTAAATTATCAATTTGGGGGAAATTGAACGCGGTCATGGTATTAATTTTTTTATTAGCGTGCTTGATGTGGATTTAAAGAAATTTCTGGTTTCATTCATAAAGAGAACAGAGTAATTAGTAAAGTAATATACTACTTTTAGTGATACTGAATAAAAACAGTAAAAATTACTGTTGTCTAAATTTTCATGTTGTTATCTCAATGCTGTATCGTTATTAGTTTTCAAACGTCGAACTTAGGATTCTGTATCATTTAGAATCCATTTTTCGAAGTCTGAGGAAATAAAGACTTTAAAAGTCTTACAGTACTTAGTAAATACTAAAACCGCCTAAACCTCTAACTCTTTTAAAGTAAGACGGATCGTTATGAAACCTTATGCAGTCGATTCGGGAGAGGTTCAGCAAAATTATTGACCATTTGGCATGTGGGCCAAATGAAAATTGCATTGTAGGGAAAATGCATTTTTCAACGTGCATCTCAAAATGTTCAAAAAATAAAAATTCACAACTCTGCAGTTCTGCACAATCATGCAGATGAGTTAAATTTTCATAGTCGGAGGTTTTTGAGGTCGCTTAACCTTTAACTACACGCGCTGGCGTATTTTGTACGCCAGATATAAGAATTCCACTGCAAATATATTTAAAAATTTAATTTTTGACCTTGTTTATCTTTCTAACCTATGACTGGAATGTGCTTTACTTTTAGTTTCGTTATAATCGGCATTCTGGGAAGATCGTAATTTACAGTTTATTATTTGTTGTTTCAGGTGGTGGACAATATACGCCACGACTATAGTAATATAAGTAGCAATATAAGTATGATCTTTCAATTCTTTTTTAGTGATTGATTATGGCACAAAATATATTTTTCTATGGATGCTATACAATGCGCAACTTCTCTCACTACTTACATACATTCAAAACGAACAATTGCTCATGCAGTGAGAAAAGTCGGTCATTGCAGTGAGAAATAATTTTTCTCACGGGTTCTCCTACGGTTTTCCATATATGATCGCCGTTTCCATGGTAACATGCACAATACAAACACAATATTAATGTTGTCAAATAAAATGTGTTGAATCAAAACTTACCAGGAATTACCTTTCAAAACTGTTCGAAAATAACTGTTAATTAGAATTTTAAATAAATAACGTAAGTATATAAATTTTATAGTTATTAAGGTACCAAGGGTATTATAAGGATAATATCGCTTGAGGTCAATGGTGTATATACCGAGGGCCTTCGGCCCGAGTGATATACGTTGACCGAAAGCGTTATTATCTATAATACCCGTGGTGCCTTCAACGTCTAATGTCCTACTAAATTATTCTTTATATGCACACAATTTGAATGAATTTTGAATTAACTATTTTCAATGGGAAATAAGCCACAATTTTACCAAAAAAATGATTTTATTAACGTTTCGACGCCCAAGTCGGGTGTCGTTGTCAAAATACAAAATAATACTAGATTAAACAAAAATGTTGTTGCCTAGTAAAAAATTCGTTTAATAATTTATTTAATCTCACTCATTTATATCGGCAATTCTGACATATATTATACCAATATTGATATATATTGCCAATATTGATATATAGAAAATAGCTTCATAATTTTGAATTAATTCGATTTCAAGTAAGTACATTTACCAGCAATAGTCGTAAAGTAATTGTGGTAACCATAGTTTTACTTAGGTTGATATTTGTCAACTTGACAGTATTAATTATTGAACTGCATAGTTATTTAAATTTAATGCCGTCTAGGGCGTGCGTTATTTTTCAAAATAACGCCCTTGGGCATTATATCATACTTAACTGACTTCGAAATCATGTCATTATTTGTCAAATAATATACCAGTCGGCCATTAAGAATATTTAATACCTACATCTACATGTATATTAGGGTGGATCGATTATCGCAATATTTTAAAAAAATTAACACATTGATTTGGAATACCCACCAAAAGTTTCCTTTAGTAACGACAATAAAAAAGTGTTATTACAACTTTTTGATAAAATTACATCTTCTGCCCTCTACAGGCCTTTAAAAAAAGAAAAAAAAATGGATAATAATCACAACATAAAAAAATGACAAATTGAATTGGAATACCCACCAAAATTTACCTTTAGTAAGGACAATAAGAAAGTATTATTACGACTTTTAGATAAAATTACATCTTCTGCCCTCTACAGGCTTTTGAAAAACGAAAAAAACAATTTTTTGGCATTATTAACAGAAGCCCGGTCCTGGCGGCCCTGGTTTGTTTAGTCTATTAGTCCCATATTCGGGGTGCGGGGGTGCTGCGACTTTGGACTTTCAAGAAACAAACTGAGAAGAGCAAGAGATCAATCAAGAAAAGGTTTTATGCAAAACTCCCCCGAAACTTTGAAGGCCATAATATTTTGACGGAAGGAAAGATAAAACCTTCATTTTTGAAAATATTGAAGGCAAGCCACACAGAGGAACCGCACTTGAAGAGTACGTTTCATTAGTTCAAGAGGCAGGCTCCATTTTTAGGTCACACAGTACCCCTTTCTGCATCGGCTCTAAGAATTTATCAAAGTATTGTGAACTTTTTAGAGAGTTATAGGTAAAATCTAGAAAAACTAGTGGTAGTATTATATGACGGAACTGTGGTAAATACGTGAAGAAAAAATGGTATAATTTCTCAACTATAGAGTTAAAGTTAGGCCGCCCTTTACAAAGATTTATGTCAGCTTCACGCTAATGAATTGCTTTTACGGCATCTTTTCCAAAAACCTTGACGGTCAAACTCATCAAAGTCCAAGAGCTTTTGCAGAAACTATAGGAAATCAAATAGTGCATTGCGAAAATATGCCGGACTGTGAGTTACCAGAAGTAGATTTAATTGACTTAAGTGCCGATCAGAAATATTGGTTTCAAATTTGTGTCGCAATTTCTACAGGGGAATGTCCTGTGGATTTATTAAACCAAAGCCCTGGAAAGTTAAGTCATTCTCGATGGCTAACGTTGGCGAATCGTATTATACGTCTTTATGTTAGCACTGAAAATCCAACATTAGAATTAAAGGAACTGACCAAATTTGTTTTCACGGTTTATGCTCCTTTATGGTTTCAGATCAAATGCAATTCATCATTTGTGAATGGTGCAAAGCATGTTTTACAAACAATTAATCGTAGTTGATACTTAGAGCAAAATTTGAAAAGTTTTATAGACCCTGCATTTCAGAAACCTGCCTATTTTGTACATCCGGAAAATCTTCTGCTATGCAGGCTGCATGACGCTCGCCCTGGTATAAGAGATCTTGCACTTCGTCGCATTCTCAATGCAAAAACTAAGGCCAATAATAATTCATCTAACATTTATGCCTTTTATTATTCCACAAATTAATTTTGAAGCTGATGACTATATTGATTTTATTGATTGACAAAACAATAAAATAACTTGCCCTCCAATTGCTTCAAGGTTTGAAAGTAGAGGATTTGAAAAATATTATTTCCGGATCTCCTGAGAAAATCATTGACATCGCTACATTTCCCTGTCACACCCAATCTGTAGAGAGAATCGTGAAGCTTCTAACTGAACCATCTTCGTCGGTTATTGGGTCACAAAAAAGAGACAATTTTATCAAGGCAAAAATTGATTCGCGCAAAGATATGCCAAAATTTGAGTTCAAAAGAGACTACAAACAATAGATAATCAAAATTAAGGGGGAGGGTTGGGAGTGGGTAGAAGAATAAATATGACATATTTCAAAAATATTGCAATTGGATATCATTTTTATAATAATATCATGTATTTATTAACTTTTCAACTAAAATCAATATCGTATTTTTTTTTATTTTTTCAACCCCCGGTAGAGGGCAGAGGATGAAATTTTTTTGAAAAATCGCAAATAAAGATTAGGTTTGTAATATTAATTGGCAACTTTTGCGCACTATTCCAAAACAGTTTTCGAAACTGCGATTTTTCGATCCACCCTAATGTATATGTATTTTATTTCAATTTATGCATATAATATGCCTAAAAGCATCTAAATTATTTAATTTTGAAGTTTGAACGCTTTACAAAACCGCAGCCATAGAAAAAGTACAGTGTACAACACATGAGAAAATGACAAAATTCTCCCTCGCTTGTGAGCTCGTGAGAAATATGTCTTTTTTCTCACTTGTTGTACAATATACTATTTTCTTTATAAACAATACTTTTTCTCATGTAAGAAACCACATTTAAAAAAAATTTTTATTTAATTTTATTTATCATGGAATCAGATTCCAGTTATAAATCCCAACTGGCTTACTGAGAAGGAACTCCAAGTATTCGCTGATGCCGAATAAGGTTTATAACAAACACCTAAGTGTATTTAAAAAAAAACAAATCCGCTGTTTTTAAGTAGATTTTGTTGTGGCGTATAAAAGTACTTACGCCACGCATGTAGTTGTACGAGTATTATAACTTGATGCGCGGGTAGTTAGGTTAATAGGAATATTGGGTCTGTGAAGCTGTGGTGCCCGGTATCCCCGTATGCACGTTGTCTCGTGGAGTTTTATGGAAATTCATGATGAAAATCGTTGAAACTTGTTATCCCGAGATTTTTGAGTTCGCTGAACGTTACTACTTGTGGTGGTGCTGTACGAGATACCTGGTGCAGGTGCATCTATGTCATCTCCTGAAGTTTTATGAAAATTCGTTATGAAAATAGTTGAAACTTGTTATCTCGGGGTTTTTGAGGTCGCTGAATACGAATATTGCAACGAAGATGCTGTACGAGGTACCTGGCGCCCTGTATCTAAGTCGTCTCCGGGAATTTTATGGAAATTCGTAATTAAATTTGTTGAAACTTGTTATTCCTACTTAAGGCTACTGAGAGGCTACTAAGTTGTAATCAG